>NW_020664545.1:4805143-4837580 GCF_002925995.2 Terrapene triunguis
GGCTGGGGGCGCAGGGTCTGGAGATCTGGGGGCTGCCCGGCAAACCGTGAAGCCGGTAGCGCTCAGGCAGCTTCGCGTGCCTGGGAGGGAGGAGGGGGAATGTGGGGCGCTCAGGGGAGCGGGCAGAGTTGGGGCGGGGACTTTGGGGAAGGGGCGGGGCCGGGGCCCCGTGGAGTGTCCTCCTTTTTTAAGGTTTAAATATGGTAACCCTAGGACTGGGAGCGCAGCCAGTGCGGCCGGGCCATGGGGGGATACTGGTGCTGCCTGAGGGGCCGAGCTACTTTACAGGAAGCGGCGCAGTAAGCACATGCTGAACAGCCCCGACTCCAACCTGCCCACCCAGCCCTGAGCACGCTGCGCCCCCAGCGCTGCCCAAGCTGGACGCCGCAGGTCCAGCACCGCCGGTGAGTAGAGCCCTGCATGGCTGTATCTGCAGCCAATCCGCTATCTGCAAAAACGGTCCGTGGATATCCACGGATTTGCAGGGCTCTACCTAACACCAGGCAGTTTTCCCACCAGAACAGAGATGGCATTGGCCCCTTTAGCACTAAAATGAAATATTGGAAGAAGTGCAGCCAAAGGAAAACGGTGAAGACTGAACCTAGTTGCCCCCAAAACATGGCTTGCATCCCCAACCCATCCTGGAGCCTGACTCTCCCGCCTTAAACAGTCTTGTGGCCCATGTGTAGTAGCAGAATTCCAGCAACGTTGGAGGAAGTGGCAAACGCCTTGGCTATGGAGCCAGTAGGAAAGGAAACTGAGCAGCAGTGCGTCCAGATGCTGGGATTTCCAATCCGAGAGAAAGTCAAATCATGTTCAGCAGCCACTGCTGCAGGAGAGCAATCCAAATACTATGAGTGGATTTGAAAACCCACCCTGCATAATTTTGACCATTAATAACACTTGTAGCTGTGCTGGATAAGGTAAGGGTGACCTAACCCACTGCTTGAGTGTAAACTGATCACTTGTGGATCAGGAATTTTCCCAGCACATATAGCATCGCATGTTTGATTGGACATAAAGCTTCCCATAATGTTATCTAAAGAGAGGATAGTGGGCTAGATGAGCCACTGGTCTGACCCAATATGGAAAAACTATGTTCTTAGAAAGCCACCCTCCTTAAGACATTAAGACCTATATTTTCAAAAGTGACAAGTGATTTTGGGTGGCTGACTTGAGGCCTCGTTACCAGAGAGTAGATGCTGAGAAGTTTCTGAAAATCAGGTCCCTCAACTGAAACACCTACAATTACTGGTCACTTCTGAACATGTGGGACTAAGTTAAATTTAAAACCATTTTGAGCCGTGTGTCTGGTCACAAAAAAGCCAATTTACTGGCAAAATCAAGTAAGGACAAGATCTGTCCACATCTGTGTATTTTATGCCAGTCATGCTTTGACAAATTGAAAAATAATGTTTTAGCAGAACCCCATCACGCTGCCATGTACTACTTCTGAATGTCTTCCCCCTCTCTCCCCCCGTAGCATTTGAATGCCTCAAGATACATGTATAAACAGAAGCTTGTTCCTTTATAATCAGCCTCTTCTTCCTGCGTGATTCATTGAGGAATGTTTCAGCTGTGTGCTTTGTAGTGAACTGCAATATCACGAACACTGGAACGTGACAGTGAACAAATATAGTAGGACGAGTTGGTTGATTATAAAGGAGAGACCATCTCCTTCACAAAGGAGTATGTCAAAAAAGCACATCACAGTAATAAAGAGCAAAACTGACAAACTTCTCCTACATTGCAAAATCTCCATATTCTCCAAACACTGATGCAAATGTGTTGAGCTGTGCTTTTATTTTCTTAGTGTGTCTTTAAAGATGTACTGTGAACCTCCTTTGGACTCTGGCTTTTGCAGCCTTGGGCCTTGTCTACATTAGGATTTGAGCCATTGGAGGAGACCTGGTGCGACACCAAATACCCCATCCCGCAGGCAAGGCTGCTGTAAGACTCAATTTGCATCAGTGCAGTTTACCTCTGCTTCAAGTAAAGGTTAAACTGCACCAGGGCAAATCACATTTTATAGAGGATTTGCCGGTTTGTGCTCTGGTAGCTGGTCACCGATGACTGTTAATGGGGCCAAACCCTGGTGTAGACAAGGGCTCCCTCTGCTGGATAAAACCAGATAAGTAAATGAATCATAATAGCAATATAATTGTCTGCAGCAGAATTCATTGTGGGAGGAATAAGAAAGAAATGTGACTTAGAATCATAGAATATCAGGGTTGGAAGGGACCTCAGGAGGTCATCTAGTCCAACCCCCTATTCAAAGCAAGACCAATCCCAACTAAATCATCCCAGCCAGGGCTTTGTCAAGCCAGACCTTAAAAACCCCTAAGGAAGGAGATTCCACCACCTCTCTAGGTAACCCATTCCAGTGCTTCACCACCCTCCTAGTGAAAAAGTTTTTCCTAATATCCAACCTAAATCTCCCACACTGCAACTTGAGACCATTACTCCTTGTTCTGTCATCTGGTACCACTGAGAACAGTCTAGATCCATCCTCTTTGGAACTCCCCTTCAGGTAGTTGAAAGCTGCTATCAAATCCCCCCTCATTCTTCTCTTCTGCAGACTAAACAATCCCAGTTCCCTCAGCCTCTCCTCATAAGTCATGTGCTCCAGCTCCCTAATCATTTTTGTTGCCCTGCGCTGGACTCTTTCCAATTTTTCCACATCCTTGTAGTGTGGGGTCCAAAACTGGACACAGTACTCCAGATGAGGCTTCACTAATGCCGAATAGAGGGGAATGATCACATCCCTCAATCTGCTGGCAATGCTCTTACTTATACAGCCCCAAATGCCGTTAGCCTTCTTGGCAACAAGGGTAGGAGCCTTGCCTTATAACAGGCTTATTCAAAGTGATACAAGCTACAAAAGTGAGATCTTGGAAGAGTGTTGCCATTTTCATAATGTAATAAAAATACTGTAATGATAAATAATAATAAATAGTGTGTAATAAGGATGTTATAAAAATTGTTTTTATAACATCCTTATTACACATTTCCAAGATCACTGCTGTTATAATTTATACTCCGGTAAGGAGAAAATCCCTGGAAATATTCATTTTTAGGAGGGGGTTCACAAGACTTGACATTTTAGTGAAAGGGGTTCACAGGTCGTTAAAGTTTGGGACCTACTGAGCTAAGGCCTCACCAGTGCTGAGTAGAGCAGGACATTACCTCCCATGTGTCACATATGACACTTCTGTTAATAGACTCCAGAATTATATTAGCCATTCTCACAGCTGCATCACTCTGTTGGCTGACGTTCAATTTTTCTCATCAGCCTGTAGAATCCATTTAACAGGCTGCAGTGTTAGGGATCCAGTCAGTAGGACTTGGCATAGGGATGGCTGGTGTGGATTTCCTGCTGGGTTTAGTGGGAAGTGGACTTAATTATTAACCTTATTTATTTTGTAGAGTCTAAGGCAGGGGTTCTCAAACTGGAGGTTGTGACCCCTCAGAGGGTCACAGGTTTATTACTTGGAGGTTGTGAGCAGTCAGCCTCCAGCCCAAACCCCGCTTCACCTCCAGCATTTATAATAGTGTTAAATATATAAAAGAGATTTTAATTTATAAAGGGGGGTCGCACTCATAGGCTTGCTGTGTGAAAGGGGTCACCAGTACAAAAGTTTGAGAACCACTGGTCTAAGGGGTTGATCAGTTTCCTTCCTCTGCTACATCATGGAAATTGAGTGCAGCCAGCTTGGCAAGAACAATCTTTGGAGAATCTCTATTAAAGGAATATGCTTCCATAAACGTTGGAGTGTTTAGATTAGCCGCCGATGCAGGGGATGAGCATGGAAAGGAAAAAAAGAGCCTTTCAGTTTAAAAAACAAAAAAACAAAACCAGCCTGAACTGCAGACAGAAGTGTGACTCATCCTGTTGTGAGTGGCCTTTCCATGGTGCCCGACTTTTTGCCCAGAACAAGAAATGATTCTTGTGGAAACTTCATGGCTTTCAGAGTTGTACCAGCGGTACAAAGTGTGCTTTGTGCCAGCCCTGTGGCTGCAGCACCGGAGCCTTGGGCTGGGGAACGACTGTGGCTCTCCGCTGCTTGAGCCAATGGAGCTCTAGGAGAACCACAAAAGTGAAGTGCTCAAACTCTGGCAGGGTGGGGAGGAAGGAAGTGTCTATGTGAATATCTGACAAGAACCATTTTATGCAGAAGCAGTGAACGCAGAGTCTCTCCCTTGCTGTCCTGATAGGTAAAGAGTGAGTGTGACAAGGAAGATTAACGGAAGGGGTCATGATTGTGCGTCTCAGTGCCGGCTTGGGGAACCATCATGTGGACGAACAGGCATGGAAAGAATCTGTATGTAAAGGAGTTGGGGAAATACTGCTGCCAGAATCTCCTATCTAAAAGGAGCACAAGTGCATGCAGTATCCTCAGCCAGAGAAGCCTGGCTCACATTGAGAAATTGGGCAGAAAGTACAGGAAATGGCCACAATGGATAAAGACATTGACACATTCCATCTATTGTGTTTGATAGCTAATGCGTTCTTAGTGGTATCATAACTTTTAAAATTTACAAGATGGTAGTGCCCAGAGGTCCCAGGCAGGATCCGGGCCCTGTTTTACTAGGGCCTGTACATACACCAATGAAGATACAGGCTCTGCCCCACTGAGCTCATAATCTAAGGCAGGGGTGGCCAACCTGAGCCTGAGAAGGAGCTAAAATTTACCAATGTACATTGCCAAAGAGCCATAGTAATACGTCAGCAGCCCCCCATCAGTTCCCCCACCCGGCTCCTAGCGCCTCCCACCCACTGGCAGCCCCACCGATCAGCGCCTCTCGCTCCCTCCCCGCACCTCCCAATCAGCTGTCTTGTGGCGTGCAGGAGGCTCTGGGTGGGACGAGGGAGGAGCGAGGGCACTGCAGGCTCAGTGGAGGGGGCGGGAAGGGGTGGAGTGGGGGCAGGGCCTGTGGCAGAGCCAGGGGCTGAGCAGTGAGCACCCCCCGGCACATTGGAAAGTTGGTGCCTGTAGCTCCAGCCCCGGAGTCGGTGCCTATACAAGGAGCCGCATATTAACTTCTGAAGAGCCACAGGTTGGTCACCCCTGATCTTAGGGTATGTCTATGCTGCAATTGGCAGTGTGACTGCAACTTGGGTAGAGATATCCACACCAGCATGGCTAAAATAGCATTGTAGATGCAACAGTGCAGGCTGTATGAGCATGCCAGGGACCCCGCGGATCTACTCACGTTGAAGAAATCCTCATCACCACATCTACGTTGCTATTTTTAGCCATGCTAGCACAGCTAAAGCTAGTGTGGGGGATATCTACCCAAGTGGCAGTCACACCTGCAGTGCAGATGACCTAAGACGACAATCTGTAGGAGGATGGAAAACGGTGCCAGATCCTTTTACATCTTCCATTCTGCCTATTGTTTGTTTGCTCCCTTATTTCCATTTTCCCAACTCCATAGTTGCTGGCCTACCAGATAAAGAGAACAATCTCCCTTTTTTCTTGTCCTAAGGACGCTTGGGCATTTTGGCCCATGAGTAAGTGCTTTAGCGCTGGAGACTCATGCCTCTCTTGCAGCGGCTGAGAAATGGATTTCTGGGACTCTGGGACACTGCTTGGCAGATTGTTCCATTCAGGTTAGTCTCTGCCTGTGACAAGTATTTCCTGATGCTCGTTTGTTTTATTTCATGTCATGTTCCTTTATCCCATTATTTCTTAAATGGAAATGAGCAGTTTGGATTGGTGTCTCCAGCCCTCCGTTCTATAAACTTTAATTGAACCCCCTTCTTGTCTTTCACTGGAAAATACAGAGATCTGTTTTTCTTAAACATCATTTAATACTTGTGATGAAGTTCGTGGGGCCTGTCCCCGAGACCTTACGATCTACTTAAACTGCTAATACAGGACAGAGACACAATACACTGGGTGATCCTATCTTAAAGCTGTTGTATAGATACCATTGTGGGGTGTTTTGATCATGTTACACTAGTCCTGCTTTGGTGTAGGTTTGGCAGATTTGGGTATTAAAGGTTTATTCTAAATTGATTTATTAAAGCTATCAGCAGCCTTTTGTGCTGTTGATCATGAGGTAGTATTGACGCACCATCTCTGGCAGGAGTGGATGGATTAGCCCTTGAATGGCTTTGCTCATTTTTAGATGGAAGATCAGAGTGTGACTGATTTGGTTTGCTTCTGTTTCTGCCCCTGCCAGTAGAATACAACAAGGTTCTATCTCCTTCTCCCTCTTACTCAGTGTGTGTAAATGAGGCTGCTAGGCAGGCTAGTTAGTGAGCCTGGGCTCTGCTGATGCCATGCCAACATGCTGTTGACACCCAGCTTAGTTTTCCTCCCAACCAATCCTGTTGCTGCTGTGGAGTGTATGACCCAGGATCTCGAGGTTTACATCTGGACTAGCTTGGCTGTGGCTCAGGCTAGATGAGATGTCAGTAATATTCATAGATTCTAGGTTTCATAGATTCTAGGACTGGAAGGGACCTCGAGAGGTCATCGAGTCCAGTCCCCTCTCCTCATGGCAGGACCAAATACTGTCTAGACCATCCCTGATGGACATTTATCTAACCTACTCTTAAATATCTTCAGAGATGGAGATTCCACAACCTCCCTAGGCAGTTTATTCCAGTGTTTAACCACTCTGACAGTTAGGAACTTTTTCCTAATGTCCAACCTAAACCTCCCTTGCTGCAGTTTAAGCCCATTGCTTCTTGTTCTATCCTTAGAGACTAAGGTGAAGAAGTTTTCTCCCTCCTCCTTATGACACCCTTTTAGATACCTGAAAACTGCTATCATGTCCCCTCTATCTTCTCTTTTCCAAACTAAACAAACCCAATTCTTTCAGCCTTCCTTCATAGGTCATGTTCTCAAGGATATTGATAGGCCGGGAAAAGTATCCAGCAACATTGGCAGGAATTATGCCTTGTTTGAGGGAGTGTGACTTCCATTCGTGACACTGCTTCACAATCCAGGAGTCTTGCTCCTCGTCTGCAACCTGGACGCAAAGACAGCAAGTGTAACAACGTTAATTTCTCCAGCTGCATGGGTCAAGGTGGCTGTGACAGTCTTTCTGTTAGGTGCAGTCCTCCCTGCATTTGTCATTGAGAGACTAAACTACTGTAATGTGTTTGCCATGGGGCTCCATCTCATATAGAATGCTGAGAACACATAACACCAGTGCTCTGTGAATGGCACCGGTTGCCTGGAGCAGTTCAGGTTGTTGGCATTGACCTAAAAAGCTCTACCTAGTTTGTATCTTTACTGTCTGGGCGACTACCTCTCTCTGCTTTGCTGCAGTGCTTGCGATCATCAGAGGTGCACAAGCTGGAATGTCCACAGTACAAAAGCAAGGGAGCTGGTGGTTGGACGTGTTGCATGAAGGCCCCATGGCTTTGAAATTTGCCAATTTCTTTGATCTGTAATGCCCCAGATTTGTTGTTCTTCTAGGCATGTTGTAAAGCTAAACTTTTTTTCTTGGTCAGGCGATGTCTTGTTCTGGGATTAGGATTCAAATGTGGGATTTTCAGGTGAGATGGGGGTGTATGTTGATGGTATGGGGGCAGTCTGTGATTTTTTTCTTGCAGTCAATTTTGTGATCTTATGCATTTTAATTATTATCAAGAAACCCAGAGTATTTTGGTGGGTGCTTTTTATATTAGCTTACATTTACCTTCATTGTGTTCTGTGCTATGCCTCTCAGAACTCTTATCTTTTATTTACTTCTCTAACTGATCTTGGCTTTTTGAAGAGCGAAGTCCCCTCTTGGAGTTGTCTTTGTAATTCATTCCCTTTCATTTTGGGTTTTGTGATGGTGTTTTTAAAACCTCATATTGCTGCATGCTTGTCAATGGTCAAGGGTATTTGTCTCGAGGCTGTTACAGGGTTGATTCCAATTTTTGAATTTTTATAAGCTATTTATCATCTGTCCCTGAACACACATAACTGTTTTCCTTTGAATCTAACATTTACAGCCAGCCAATCCTCTTGCTCAAGTAATGCACTATATAAGAGCAGGAAGTCAAGGGGTACTCATGCATAAGATGACCTACTCTTAATAAATGAGCCTATTTATCAGTCCTCCTTTCTCTTCTCTCCGATGGCTCTCACATGCTGCTCTGTAACTCTGTATGCAAGCATTACTGCATGGGACTTTCTGAAGATTCCAATAGATGGCATAAGTCAGTGTTGTCACCCTTTGTATAATAGAAGGTTGTATTGGGAGTAATGTTGAACAAGACCTTTTGTTCCAGGGCGTGGCTTTTTGGTATAAAAACCCTTTGACAAATTATGAGTGCCTAAGAAAGCAGTGTTGTTTGGCTAGAATCGAACAGTGCAGGCTGACAGTATGCAGTGCACCTTAATGCTGACTGATACTCCTGGTCTGGGCTCCTGGAAGTTTCTGCCAATGTGCCTCAATCTTTGGCTCTCTCCAGAGCAGACAGCCCGTTAGTGCTGTCTTGGGTCATTGGGAAGGGATAGTTCAGTGGTTTGAGCATTGGCCTGCTTAAACCCAGGGTTGTAAGCTCAATCCTTGAGGGGGCCATTTAAGGATCTGGGGCAAAAATCTGTCTGGGGATTGGTCCTGCTTTGAGCAGGGGGTTGGACTAGATGACCTCCTGAGGTCCCTTCCAACCCTGACATTCTATGATTCTATGATAAGCCAGGGAGTTTCAAGGCTGTATTACTGTACAAATCAGTGTCCAGAAATGCCGAAATGTTGACTCTTTTGGAGACACTGCACATGCTTTGCTCCCGGCACTCTGGGCTGTATTACTGTATAAGAAATTCTCAATAGTAATCTGAGTTTGTCTCCGTAAACATTTGTAGACAGATCCCGTCCGCCCCCGGAGAGACAATGGGTTTGATTCAGTCCTTGCTTTAACCACCCCAGGGTTATTCAGAGCAAGACCTGGAAGAGCTTTGCAGACTTCTCCCTTTGCAAACCTATTAAAGGAGGGGTTTGCATAACATTAACACCATTTTGCACTGTATTTCTACCTCTTCCTGGGCAGCCGTGAAAAGGGCTGACTTTCTTGGGACTGGGGGCAGTTCACCTCTTGTGGAATCTTCCCACTTGAACGCTAACATGGAAAACCATAAGACCTAGGGGTTTGCTCAGTTATTAGTCGCAACCTCTTCCCAAGAGAAACTGCTATCGGGATTGTTCCATGGGAACAGTGTGGGTCTCTGTGAGCAGTAGCCCATTGATTGCCTGCAGGCGTTGGGATTAGCGCTGGTAGGTCATATCTCTTCCACACATTACTATAGTCATTTTTTTCCACTTTGCTGATTTCACACTGTCCCGAATGCCAAACTGTTAAATATTAATAGTTTGTTCTCTCTGCCCGAAAACATGAAACTTGCACTTCAGACGGGAGGAGGGGAGGAATATTCTACCCGTGACTGATACATCTTTCCAGGTGACTACATAGGAAAGTACCTGGCTTTACCACATTCAGGTACCATGGTGATGGGCGTGGTGTTAAAATCTTGTTAGACCTTTCCCTGTACTAACCATGCCAGCAGATTAGTGACACTGAAGGGAGAACATGAGGAGCTCACTGCAGGCTTCTGTAAGTGAGTCTTTGGTTTTAAAATATACATTGGTTTGTCTGGGGTGGGGATGGACAGTGTGGGTATGTGAGAGAAATTGTGTTCTCTTCATACATCTAGACAGGAGAGCCAAGTATGCCCCTGGATCCTAGATAACTTGACTCCTCAGTACATTCCCAAATATGACTTTGCTGCATAAAATCTACAGGGGACTTGGCAAAAAGAGACATAAATGTGTCTTCCCTTTGGCTGATTTGAAGTGAAGCTCCGTGGGCCTGCGCATACACTGCCTAGATCTAGTTTGATAGTAAGTTGGAGAGCTGCACCCTCAGGAATGTAATGAGAGCCATTCTGGGTAGATACAGGATTCTGACCTGACCTGGCCGCGGGCTGTGTTAAACCTCTAGGTGGTTTGTCTCTCTAAAGGGTTTCCCAGGAATGCACATGTTGTCAGAAATGGATTTGCAAGGTTTAGAGAGTAAATGACTAATGACACTGTAGAGGTATTCATGCAGTAAATGCTCTCTCCATGCTGCTCTTGGAGATCAGCTGAGATGCTCAAGTTCGCAGTCCGCAGATTTGTCCATCTTGGGTTGGGGGGAGGAAGGTTATTCTTTCAACCTTGGCACTTGCCTCTACCCTTGTTCTGGTAGGTCCCAGGTCTGACCTTCAGGGCAAGTTGCAGAATCTATTTTGCCCGAAGGAGTGGGGATGGCCACGGTTTTTTTTTTCTTCTGGGATTTTTTAAATTACATCATGGATGTTGTTGGCTAATAGTGATTTTCATATATGTCCCAGCAATCTTTATGACTGCCTTCTGTGCACTGAGAAAGATCATTTCACTTGCATGCTCGGAATAATCCTGTGTGAACTTGAAACTTAAATCCATTTCCTCACCAAAATGTTGTTGTGATCCTTTGACTGGCTGCAGGGTGACTCATCCTTGTTGCTCTGCTGGCATTCTGTACGCAAACAAATGGGCTTAAATAAGGTTAAGAAAATAGTTACATGAGGCCATTTTAGGGGTCTGATAACATCACTGGGGCTTGGGAAAGCTGGCGCTGAGGGGCATAGCGGAGTTTGTGGCTATTCAGCCCCATGAGGCCAGGGTGGATGGGGTAAAATGGGGGGTAGTTATATCATTATCTAGTGATGGGAGGGTGGTGTTGGGTTCCAGAGAGAGCTGACCATTCCTCTGGGGAATTATGCTGTGAGGCAAGGTTTCCATTGTGGGTGGGGGAGAGAATGGATCCTTGAGGCTCCCAAGTTTCCCTGGGGATTGGGCAATTACGTGCCAGTTTTACAACTTCATGTTTGATTATGAGGGAGTGAACATTGTAACAGGGTGCCGTTCTTTGGTGCATTTTCTCTGAGGATCTCAAAGAGCTATACAATGAATTTAGCCCAGGGGAGGTTTTTTGTCTGCATGATACAGATTGGGAAACAGGCTCCCCACAGAAGGGAAGAGACTAATCCAAGGTCACACTGAGTCAGTGGCAATGATGGGAGTAGAGCTCAGGTGTTCCTGATGCCCAGCCCCTGTGCCGTAGCCTAACTGATAGGTCTCAAAATGTAATTGTAAACGGGGAACCATCGTAGAGCAGCTGCATTCCTAGTGGGGTCCCTCAGGGATCAGTTCTTGGCCCTGTGCTATGTAACGTTTTTATCAGTGACCTGGACGAGAACATAAAAATCATTACAGATAAAGTTTGCAGAAGACACGAATTGGGGGAGTGATGAATAATGACCGGTCATGGATACAGGGAGATCCAGATCACTTTTGGTAAGCTGGGCACAAACAGACAATATGCATTTCAATTCGGCCAAATGTAAAGCTATCCATCAGTGCTTCGTTCCCACCCGCCCCCTTCCCCCAAACCCCCACCCCTGTCCTGCCTCTTCCCACCCCTGCTCCGCCCCAGGCCCTGCCCCATCCCCACTCCTCCCTCCCAGAGCCTCCTACATGCCGTGAAACAGCTGATTGCAGTGGGCGGTAGGCGCTGGGAGGGATGGGGAGGAGCTGATTGGCGGGGGTGGCTTGGTGGGAGGGAGGGAGCTGGCTGCCAGTAGGTGCTAAGCACCCACTAATATTTTTCCATGGGCGCTCTAGGGCTGGAGCACCCATGGAGTCGGCACCTATGCAGCTGTCCATCTAGGAACAAAGAATGTGGACCACACATACAGGGTGGGGTATTCTATCCTGGGAAGCAGCGACTCCGAAAAAGATTTGGGGGCTGTGGTGGATAATGAGCTGGCCATGAGCTCGCAGTCTGACACTGTGGCTAAAAAGGCTAATATGATCCTTGGATGTATAATCGGGGAATATAAAGTAGCTGTAGGGAGGTCACTGTCTTTGTATTGCGCACTGGTGTGACCACTGCTGTAATACTGTGTCCAGGTCTGGTGGTGGTAATAACTGAGGAAGAATGTTGAAAAATTGGAGAGTGTTGAGAAGAGAGCCACTGGAATGATGAAAGGATTGGAGACCAGGCCTTTATTGTGAAGACTCAGAGCTCAATCTATTTAGCTTAACAAAGAGAAGGTTAAGGGGTGACTTGGTCACAATCTATAAATATCTACATGGGGAGCAGAAATTGCATAAGAGGGCTCTTCAGTCTCGCAGGTAAAGGTCAAACACGCTCCAATGGCTAGAAGCTGAAGCTAGACAAATTCAGACTGGAAATAAAGTGCAAACTTTTAACTGTGAGGGTAGTTAACCCTTGGAACAACTTACCAAAGGCTGTGATGAATTCTCCATTACTGGAAATATTTAAATCATGATTGTCAAGTATCAGGGGGTAGCCGTGTTAGTCTGTATCTACAAAAACTGTTAGTCTTTAAGGTGCCACCAGACTCCTTGTTGTTTAAATCATGATTGGATGTTTTTCTAAAAGATCTGATCTGGTTCAAACAGAAATTAATTCAGGGAAGTTCTATGGCCTGTGCTCTGCAGGAGCTCAGATGACCACAATGGTCCCTTTTTACTTGAAACTCTGTGAATCACAAGACCATATTTCCTTGCTGCCTGGGGACATGCTTTCCAGTATGCAACCTCTTCTGTCCTCATTAAAGCCACCTCCATTTCAGGAGAAGTGGACGCAAGGACTAGCTTTTTCACTCTCTCAGCCCCTTTAGTTTCATCGCTCACCCCTCCAGTCAAACGTGAACACTGGATGTTGCTGCTCATGCTGCTACCTCATTTCCCAAGTGTCATGAACTTGTGTTTGCCATTGAGATTAATAATGGTTGCTGAACCCGGGTCATCTTGTGCACGTCAGGGCAATTGGCCAGCCTCTCGCTAACTCTGTTTGCCAATATTTTCCCTTTTACTGTGGTGGAATAATTTAAATCTTGAATCTTGCATGTGGTGGAAACTTCATTTGTAAGAAACAACTTCATGTGAGGTTTGGAAGGCTTTAACTGTCAGTTGACAGAGCCTCACTGCTGGAACACATTCTACCACTCAGTAACGTCCAACGCGGGAACTTGATATAGGCAGGTGTGAGTGTGTGTGGGGGGGGGGTTATAATGATTTGTGTT
This sequence comes from Terrapene triunguis, assembly GCF_002925995.2. Lineage (NCBI taxonomy): Eukaryota > Metazoa > Chordata > Testudines > Emydidae > Terrapene > Terrapene triunguis. Next base: position 4,818,226 of record NW_020664545.1, read on the forward strand.
TGCATCGAGGTTAGAATTTGCAGAACTTAGGCTTGTTTAAATGTGCCCTGAAATGAAAACAAGTCGTTGAGCCAACTAGACCCAACAAACTGTAAATGGCCTAGTTCATGCAGTAGAGCAGCCACGTTATGCTTGTCCTGCGTGTGCTCCGATGGACGCCCAGCCTAGGATTTCTTCCCCATGCTGCTGATTGATGTGGCTTGTGTGACTCAGTGATTTCACTGAGGTCTTTATCCTTCATTCCACTGTGCCCATGAAAAGATGCCCCTCACCACCTCCAATGTCTTTTGCTGACTCTTCAAAGTGTCATTCCATGGACCATCAGGAAAGGGTTAGGTGGACCATAGCTCAAGAACCACGGCCGTGAAAACTGCGCCCTGACCAAGTCCTGACCCTTGTGACCATGCAGAACTCTTTTGAAATCACTGGGGCTGTGGGTTCCACCTGCACGGAGCTTGGTACAAGAATCAAGGCTTTGGTTTGTCCAGCATTTCCTCCTCTTTGCAGTTTACCTCCTTTCCTTGTCCCCTTGAAGGAAACTTGGGGCATGTCTACACTTGCCATTTAAAAGCGGAAAAAGTCCCTTTTCTGCGCAAAAACCCCTTAGAACCGATCCTGGGTAAGATGGCAGGACTTGTAATGCTGGTAAGCCTGTATTGGCGTGCATTGTACAGTAGAACCTCAGGAATGGAGGTTGTTTGTAACTCTGAAATGTTTGTAACTCTGAACAAAACATTATGGTTGTTCTTTCAAAAGTTTACAACTGAACATTGACTTAATATAGCTTTAAAACTTTACTGTGCAGAAGAAAAGTGTGGCTTTTAACCACCTTAATTTAAATGAAACAAGCACAGAAACAGGTTCCTTACCTTGTCAAATCTTGTTTTAAAAATTTCCCTTTACTTTTTCATAGTTTACGTTTAACACAGTACTGTACTGTATTTGCCTTTTCTTTTTTTCCCCTTCCTGTCTCTGTTTCTGCCTGATTGAATACTTCCAATTCCAAATGAGGTGTGTGGTTGACCGGTCAGTTCATAACTTTGGTGTTTGTAATTCTGAGGTTCTACTGTACTGAAATATTGTGCTTCCATCAGTAGTTTTACTGCAGAGTCATCTTTATTATAATAGTGCTGTCCTGTGTATCTGTTGTAATGGCAGCTCATTCCCATTATAAACTGCTTATTTTGGGAGGTTGTAACTTGTGCCTGGATTTATAACACTTGTATCAAAACATTTAATTCAGAATAAAATGTATTATACAGCACTACATGTGTGCCCAAAACTGGTCTGCTCTTCTCCTTGGCCTATACTTAGCTTTTTTTGAAAAAACAAACCAAAAAATCTTTAGGCTAAAAGTTGGCATACACAGCATCCTATGTGAAGCAGATTTTCATTGAGCTAAACTTTGGATTTGGGTTCCTTTGTCTACAGTATATGCATAGACACCCCTTCATGGCCTAGGAAGTGAGAAGGGGGTTGAAGGTGGATTGGGGAAATGCAGCCCACGGTGGAGTAGCTGAAAATGTGTTGGCTGTAGCTTGTGATAAGATTGGTTCTTTAGGATATGACCTCGCCGCCGCCACCCCACCCCCCCCTCCCAGGAGAGAGCAAAACTCCATCATGGCAGGAAAATAATTGTTAAACAATAATGCAATTCAACTGTAGCCCACATCTGTAATGTCGGGATATGGTCTCTGAAGAACTTGAGTCAAAGTGAAAGCGAACCAAGGCATTTTTAAGTGGTTAATCTTTGATAGCTTCTGGGTGTGTGTATGAGAGACATTTCAATTGATTTAAATTCCTGAGATAAATGAGAGAGACACTTTCATGGGCAAAATGGCATCCAGGATAAAAAGACCTTGGAGAATCACTGGTTTAAAGCACAATGCTGAATGTGGATTTAAACACACACACAGCTGTATTCCCCCGTTCACTGAGTCTCATGCAACACCTTCACAAAAATCAAAGGTTTGGAATCCCTGTGTTTAATGCTATCATCAATCTTTGGGAAGACAACAGCCATAAAGCCACTGAAATAAGGCACCATCCAGACAAGTCTATTCAAGATTAGGGTTCCCAGGGCACAGAACTCTAAGGTTAGGCAACGCTCTAGGTAAATCATACAGTTATAGATTGCACATGGTAGAGATGTCACATGGAAGGTTTGTGGGTTCTCTTGGAGATGGGAGCCCTCACAGTGCACACCTGCTTTAAGAGATAAGTGCTTCTGCCCTAGAATTTGAAATCTGAGGGCATTCGGCACCAAAAAAATTAAAAATTCTGTGCCAAAAAAAAATTATACGCACAATATTTTAAAATTCTGCAAATTTTATTTGTCAGATAAATGTGGAGGCTCCCGCATGGCATTGGGGAGCATAGGCCACTGGCTGCACAGAGGTGGGAGATCACTGTGCAGCTCCCCTGCAGAAGATCCAAGTGTGGAGGGGCTTAGTGTGGGAGGAATCCAGGTGTGGGATGAGAGGGTTCTGTGTGGGGGCAATCTGGATACGGGTGGCTCAGCGGGGGGTAGGGGGTCTGGGTGTGGGGGGGATAGTTTGGCAGGGGGAGTCTGGGTGTGGGGTGCTCAGTGGGGAGTCCAGATGCTGGTGGAGTGGGGCTCAGTGGGGTGGGGATCCAGGTGCAGCTAGTTGGGGCTTACTAGGGTGGGGATCCGGGTGCAGATGGCTCGTTGGGGTGGTCCAGGTGCAGGGGGAGTGGGGCTCGGCAGGGAGGGTTCTGAGTGGGGGGTCTGAGGCTTGGCGGGAGGATCTGGGTATAAGGGAGTCTGGCTGCATGGTGGTTGGGGGATGGGGGAGCAGCTCCCTGCACAGTGATCCCTGCAGCTGAAGAGCGATGGTGCAGGAAGCGGGGCTTCCCCATCAGAAAGTCATTTTTCTGCAGGGAAGCAAATAAATCTGTGGGGGACATAAATTCTGCATATGCGCAGTGGCACGGAATTCCCCCAGGAGTAAATGATTTAACTAGAATTACCAAGCGAGACATGGACTCAGCAGCTCTTTGGAAAGTTGTTTCCACAAGACATCTGTCTGTACAATGTGCAGTCCTGCTGACTGGAGGGTGAGACAGTTGCTGCTGGGACCAAAATGCAGTTTGTCCTGTAATCACTGCAATAAACAAGTACTAAGAACAGGCCGATTCTGTACTATTTTGCCTGCTCTTAATGCTTCTCGCTGTGATGTTCACAACAGCCTCCGTTACAACCTACAGCTCATCCCAGAGCAGTTCTTCATTAATGTTAATTTCAAAGGAGACCAATGCCTCCCACCCCTTGCTCCCTATGAGCACGCACTAGCAAAGCCTGCAATGGAAGGGACAGGACAGCTGCTCAGATGGGAGATTGGACACGAGACACCAGAATTAGAGACCACAGATCCTTAAATTCCACTGATCAGCAGAGGCTGGAGAAGGACTGAGCACCGTCCTAGAACATATTCACAGGAAGCTTGTAAATTCTGACAGAGAAAGTAAAGATCTCCCAAAACACAATAAATTATGTGGTCAACCCCTCTCCTCCCCCCAAGAAATTGTGGATGAGTGTGCTTGATCTAGGGATGGACTGCCTGTGAAATCCAACACCCACAACTAATTTGTTATGGGGTTGAGGGGGGAAGAACCAAACCCAAAAAATACAAGTACAAAGCCATATACTTAACCTGTAGTTAACCTGTAAGATCAGCCTAAACCAAACAAATGGGTCATTTCCCCTTCTCGCCTCCTGCTGAAAATGCTGTTTTAAGACAGTGACAAGTCTCTCACATCTCCTGTCTTTCCCCCCTTGTCCTGTTTTCTTCCCCTGGGTTTGGGGAGGGGCAACAGTGGATATGGACTATAAACTGTGCACCCATGTTTTCAATTTAATTTCAAGAGGCTGTAAAGTTCCTGATTTCTAATATCACAAAGTGTTTGAAGTTAGGTCTTCAGTGGCTTTTAGAGCTGCATATGTGAGCAAGAAGGATCACTGACAAAAGTCTAGGAAAAGCTCTTTCTGCGGGAGGTGGGATTAATGCTGGATACTGATAACTGGCTGTTAATTCACAGCAGTGATGCTGCTTTGTCCACCACAAGTTGATTCAGAGGATCTAAATATCATTAGGAAGCTATCAAAATGTTAGCTAGTGTGAAACTGAACTGCAGGGTGGATGTCAGTATTCTTTGGGAAGCACAGCATAAATCCATGATCATATTTGTGTACAGATAGATGGTGCATATTCATATTTGCTATGTGTCAAGCAGGAAATGCTACATAGCTGCTATTACTGAATTATGCTGTCGTTGGAGAAAAGAGGACTATCAGCAGTTGATTGGCTGGGTTATGGAAGAAGGAGTTGGGGGAAAGAATGAGCTAGTGTTTTATGAAGAGTAATTTGTAATAACGTTGTAAAGATGCAATTACAGCCTTTGCCTGATCTGATTCTTATGCAGTTTGTGGTGTGTGTGGGACTCTTGACCACATGTTAATCATAAACAAGCCCTTTCTCTTTCCACCCCTTGCAGTTTCCTGTTGAAATCTCCATTTTGGTACAAAAGAAAAAGGTTAACCACTATCTCAAAAATATTAATTGAAGTGCATCTTTGCGTGTGCCAGGGCTGGGGCGATTTCAAAGAAATCAATGTAAGAGTTATTAAATTATATGGAAGACTTGCCTCTGGCTGAAATAAAGAGCTTCCTGGAATAAGAAACCACCTGGAATTTCCTATTGCTGTCCTGGAGTTATAGGTCCACAGGGGATACAGACATTAAAATCAATTTGAAGACACTTAACTGGGTCTGCTGCCTACAAGGCACTTCGCTAACACGTTGCTTTACCTGCCAGTGGCTGTACTGTTGCATTTAGACCGGTTTTTGCATGGTTTAATCACAGTTAGAAAACACTTTCATTGCAGATAGCTCAAGTTTACTTAGGCCCTGGTTTGGTGATAAGAACAACTTCAATTGTTGTAACACCTCATGTTACCTGGTCACAGTGAATAGGAGGGAATTGTCTGTGTTTTCACAGAACAGCCAGGTCTCCTGCTTGTGCATCCATACCTGTCATGCTGCCTAATCTTATTTCTATCAGTGCATTCTGGGAAAATATGGGCAACTATCCCTTGGTGCCTCAGCATAGTCGTAGAGTGCCCAGAAGATACCTGGGACGATAGACTTTGGGATGCTCTACCAGACAGAAGGTTGTAACAAAGCAGGATCATTTAAGTTACCCATCCGAAGAAGTGGGCTGTAGCCCACGAAAGCTTATGCTCTAATAAATTTGTTAGTCTCTAAGGTGCCACAAGTACTCCTGTTCTTTTTGCGGATACAGACTAACACGGCTGCTACTCTGAAACCTTAAGTTACCCAGGCATTGTTAAGGGGTCACAATCTCAGAGCTAAATAAACCTGGCACCCTGGAAACAAGAAGACAACTATATGCCAGTTTAGGCTGCTAGAAAGGGTAACACAAGGTTTGGCTGCCATGGCTACTAATTATGTAGTGTGTGATGAGCCATATTTGAAGCCAGCCTGTCAGTATTTGGTTACAAGCGTGAATAAACACTACAGGATAGACACTAAGTGCCCTTTCAGAGTTTCAGGGCAAACTGCACCTGTATTCCCCCTCTGTGGTCCACCAAGGGCATCCATGTTCGGCTCCCAGCTGTCATATCTCTTGGCTGGAGACCCTGGTCAGAAGGGAGTGAAACATGGGATTTTAAGGTTGCACAACTCCCTGCCATTCATTGTGATATCCCCAGGAAGCCAGACTGCCCAACAGGCCAGCACCTGAGCCTGGCTTTCTCTCCGAGCACTATGACCAGTGTATAAGTTACCACATGGACCTTCTAAGCAAGCACATTCATTCTCAAGGGAAGCATTAGAGAGAAGACATTAAATCCATGAAAGAACCTACGTGCACGCTAAAAAGTTTACCAGAGGTCACCTTTAACTCCAGTCTAGGAGCTCTGGTAGGTTTTAGTCCTTCAAAACCTATAACTGTGTTTTCCCCATGGTTAGAAATTCATTTGTCTTAGATCCAGCACCAGAATCCAAAGGCTGGGCAGATCAGACATTTGTTCATATAGCTTGTGCCTTTGATTTTGGCCTTCTGTAACAGGTAATCGGCAAACAAAGACCTCAGGGTGTAGCTTCAAATTTTGCATAACTGGGGTTGGGTAATTTGCATTTACCTCTCCCTAGGGATTTCCCCCAGAAATCCACTTAACACTTATTGGACTTTGGGGATATATTTGTCTGGCCCATTTTTAATATAGTCTTTTGAACTCCCAGATCTTGTATCTGTCACCTCTTCTCCCCCCCCCCCACCCCCACCCCCGAGAGGTGACGTACAATCCCAGCCCATGGTAATACATTAACTTAATACAATAAGGTATTTCTAGGATATTGCAGGAAATGTCCCTATTTGTCACAGGCTCAGTTCAGCTAAGCATGTAAGCAGGTGCTTAAATCCATCCTTGTTCAATGCTTTGCTGAATCTAACGAAAGAGGTTCAGGACATTAAGGGCCTAATCCTGCATCTGTTGAAATCAAAATTTGCCTTTGACTTCAGTGGAAGTGGATCAGGCCCAGTAAGAGTTTTGTAGATGTGTTTTTACCTAAAAAGTAACTAATGCACCAAATTGTCCTCCTTCAGCCAGCTGCAGCTGGGCATGTGCCCAGAAAGGAGCTACCGGTACTCAGAGGAAAAGAATATTGGATCAAACTTCAGCTAATTGTGTCGATGCTCATGGCTGAGCCTCCTTCATTCCAAACTGTTGTTATTGTTTTGGGGTTTTTAAATCTGTTTAGTTAAACTGTGGTTTAAGCACAGCATCCCACAGAAGGTGAGGCAGAGACGCCACAAATAGAAGGGATCGAAAATCAGGAAGTTTTCCAGTAAAATCCTTTCACGGAGCCCTCACAGAAATTCTCAGTAAACTCATTTTTTAAGTTTCTCCCCCTCCCCTGCCCTTTGATACAGCTCACAAAATCGGGAAAACCTAGTGTGAAACAGTTAGTGCTCTTATGATGCTAGTAATATAATTTAATAGGGAGATTGGGAAATATTTTTAAATAGCTGCTTTAATTCGAAGCAGAATTGGCCTGAGTCAGTCTGTTCATCTGAGTCTTCCTGCCTCCAGTTATGCTTTCTTGACCACAGCTACAAATCTGTAGCACGCCAAACAAACTTCTTTCCCGTTCCATTGGGCTAGATGGGATATTCTGAGTTGTAGGTGGCTATCCAGGGGAGAAGTCTCTCAGATAGCCTTACATTCTCCAAATTGAACCCAAACCATATGTACACTGGTAGTCCCCACTCACAGCCGTCACATCAATAAAACGCTCACGAGTAGCAGCATTACAGTCCTTTTTCTTCAGACTGGGTTAACTGTTCCCCAAATCAAAAGAAGCCATGCCTCAGAACAGGGCTGGCTGTTATGCCACGTTTTTGTTTTCATTGTAAATTGTTTCCCAATTTGTTGTTGTTTTTAATATATATATATTTTAAAAGTAAGACGAGTGGTTGGGTCTTGCAGAAATCTTTGCCGAACTCCTTGTCACAGTTTTGGGGTAACTCCAAATGTATTTCTCCTCCATGGTCCCTCAAGGGCACCCATTTAAAGGTTCCCAGCTCCCACCTCTCTCGGGCAAATACCCGTGTCTTACTCCCGCCCGCTGTACGGCTCCCTGGATTACAGTGCGATATCCCCAGCAAGGCCGGTGCCTGCACTTTGCTTTCCCTCTGAAGGCTATGACCTGGGTATTGCCCACAATTGTAAATTACCACACAGCTCTTTCTGAGCAAGCACATTTATTCTTAAGGTAAAAGCATGACAGAGGAATGTATAGACACAATAAAAGTTCCTACATGCATGCTAAAAGCTTACCAGAGGTCATCCATCAGTCTTATGGCCAAGTCCTCCCAATCCTTCCACAAGGGTTGGGGGCTCACCCTCAGACAGAAAGTCCATGCTGGTTGCTGAATCAGAAAGAAGGCCCTGAGTCATTTTAAAATCGGGCTATTTATCCCGAAGTCCTTTCTTTGCCTGTTGGTCTCTGGAGAATAGAGTTTGAACTAGTATATGCAAGCCTCCCCTGGAGGGGGTACCTCTCTGTGGGGGTTACAAGCTGGCTTGATTTGCCTTAATCGCCACCCACTGTTTTTAGTTCCTGGAGGATCACTGGTAGCCCTCCCCCCGGAGTAGAACACAGTCATACATAAACCATTCATTTGAAACAATGGACCTCAAAGATACTTAAACTTAATTCTGTAAGGTCTCCCAAGGATATGCAGGAAATGGCCATATCTGTCACACACCTCTCTCCATCTCCCCCTCCTTTAGCTTTCAGAATTAGACCAGGGGATTGTGCATGCATTTTTACTATTCAAGGCAGCAGTGACTTTTTGACGTTCAAGACTGCCAAAAATTAAAGCAATGTCTCGCACCAAGCTTGGATAAAGTCAGTGATGTTAGTGAAACAGGAAAAGTTAGGGCTGGTATGTACAGTACATGCTATCCCATCATTCTGACCACTGGAAAAACAACATTGTGAAGAAAAACAGAGCTGCTCGAACTTTCAGCCATCTTTCCCCCCTTAACTAGTATTTGATCATTTTTCAAGGCAAATAAGGACCTGCTTTCTTCCATTCACTGGTCACTTAATATATGATGCTGCCTCTGTTGTGGGGATTATGGGCCAGATTTGCAAAGGTATTTAGGCATCTAAGGATGCAGTTAAGGCACCTAACTTGTTTAGGCGATTTTGAAAATCCAGCTAGGTGCTTATCTGCATCTTTAGGCACCTAAATACTCTTGAAAATCTGGCCCTCTCTCTTGTCTGTGCAGGAGACAGACCAGCTACCTCGTCTTCCCATTTACAGTTTCTCAGCTGTTATTTGATTTTTGTCATATTAAACTTGTTTACTAAAAATCCGGCGGATCACAGCAAATGGCAGCAAATTCTGTACATCCCACTAGTGTTCTGGGCTGTAGCCCATTGGTCAACAGACTGATGAGGGTAATGTTGATGATGGAATGGAAATAGATCAAATACACCTCTATTCCCAATATAACGCGACCCGATATAACACGAATTTGGATATAATGCAGTAAAGCAGCGCTCCGGGGGGGCGGGGCTGTGCACTCCAGTGGATCAAAGCAAGTTCGATATAATGTGGTTTCGCCTATAACGCAGTAAGATTTTTTGGGTCCCAAGGACAGCGTTATATTGGGATAGAGGTGTAAACGAAAGTGTTTTAATGACGGAGGAACAATATTTCATTGAGCTGAAAGTGTGTGCAGTTAACATGGTTTTACATTCTGTTTTTCATTGGAAGTTAGGGAGTGAAGTGAATATTGGTAGCAACACTAAGATACCACATTTCCTCAGAACAGTTCATCAGCATGTGTCTTCATTAGTCAGTGATGTGCAAGTGGATGAGTTGTTGCATATCTTCACCTTTAGGATAGGTAAAAGGCACAGGTTCTTATTCCCCAATGGGTTACGTTATCCCTGGGGGATTATATTATTGAAATATTATTCAATCAAATTAGCAATCTTGATAACTATTTAAAAATATTTTTCACAAGTCTCACTTCATCTTGATGCTAAACTTTTGTGGCTTTCATTTTGCCTCATTTGTCCACTGAGAGGAAAAAAACAGGAAATAGCCCACCTTATTTTCAAGAGTTGTGTAAGTAGCAAGACCTTGGTGGTCTGTAGTTTCACATATTAGACAGGAGGTAGTGGTTTAATCTAGTGCACATAGCAATTCAGTTACCGGCAGCAAGTCTCCGTGATTAAGACTTGCTTTTAAATTTATTTGATCTCTCTCTATTCCAGCATATAGTCACTAAAGCACCTTTTCCGAGCTCTAGGACCTCTACTAGGTGATTAAAAAATAGTTGACTGACACAAGCAGCAGGGGCATACTAACTGCATTTCTCTACCCAAACCCAGCTGCGTACAAAAACCAAATTCTTCAGCTTCCCCTCAACCCACAGAACCTGTCTCCCCCTCAACCCACTCTAGTCCTATCCAGATCCCACTCTTTTTTTTTTTTTTTTTTTTGAAAGAGTGAAATCCATGCAAATTCATCCTCCTTTATGCTGAGAACTTACAGAGGACTTGAGATAGTGTCTTTCTTCCTCATCACAAAAGTGGCTGCTGCTTAAGCAACCCCTCCTCTTCTTTTCCTTGTCACCTGCTCTTCTGTATGAGACTACAGCCAGAGATCTGGTGCCACAGAGCACCAAAGGAAAGACTATTTCCTTTCCTACCTAGTTAATGGGGAAGAGTATTCCAGGACAGGCATTTTGTACAGTAGGGCTCGAATCTCTATTCTAGATGCAATTCTAATACACCTGCCAGCGTGACACTTAAGCACCATATAAGTCACAATTATATACCCAAACAATAGACCTAGCTCTCCTTCCTATTTTAAGGTGCCTTCTCAAGTGGAGGTCCTATAAGTGATTTTCCAGGTTTGGAATGTTGCACATCTCTGTGATTGGGCATACTCCTGAAGAAATGTATCTTGACCTGAAACTCAGGTTTCACAAGATTGTGGCTCATTGGGATCTCCAGTGGCAGGATGTTCTGTAGCAGAGGATCCTCCACAGAAAAGAATCTGTTCCATATAGCATGTGTCCTCCTGATTCTCAAAATCATTAGAGGATAGAGGAGACCAGTCTATTGTATGCATCTCAGGTCTCAGACACACTTCCCCTCTTCCACAGGTCCCCTGGATAGTTTGCCTCTTCTGCCAATCTCTTGACCCAGGATCCCCTCATTCCAAACAACAGACGCTCACTCTCTGGCTGTTTGCTTTCGTGAGCAGTGCCATTTCAATAAGTTGGGCTTTTCCAGAAGTTTCTTGCATGTGACTAAAAGCCCGTTTACTCCTGATGTTTCCCGCTGAGCCAGGAAACTTTTGTCAGGTGTTTCTCTTCCACCTTTGCCAAACAGTCTTCGAACCTCCAAATCCAGCGCAGGAAAACCATAAGTGCGATGTCAGTCTGATGCGGTTTTGAAAAGTGTCCTGCTGGTGAGGGGAAGGATGAGGGGATTTCCATCCAGAATACCAATCATTGGTTTCAGTGCTCATCAGGCTGAGACATGCTATATAACAGCTTGTTCAGCCAGGTAACTAAAACTCCCTTACCGGCACAGCTGGTTAAGAGTATTTAGTAGAGAGCTGCATATCTAATGAACGCACTATCACTGCTGGATCTGTGCCTCTGGCTTTTGACCCACATGGAATTCGGTTCCCACACAGCGAGCCAGAACAATAAAGCGGATGTGGGCAAGGTGAAGTTAATCAGGTGTGGATCTCAATTTGGAGGAAATGAAGTGGTTCACTCCCACTTTGCAAGGCACTAGAAGAAGCTATAATACTGTCCCTTGCTCCAGAATTTGATCTGTCAGAGTGCTGTTATTAATCTCTGTGGGGAGAAGCGCACAGATGCATCCCGTTCTGTTCCCCAAAACCGAACAGATACGTTCAAACGACAGGTTCCTTGTACCACAAAACTTTGCAAGTAACATTTTACTTCTCCTTTTGGCATCTACCTTTTTTTTAGGGCAGTCTCTTGTTAAAGTTGTTGTAGTGAAATCCTGTTTAGATGCCTCCTTCTAGTCCCCTTTCCTTCTCTACTTTCTCCACCCCGCAGCAGAAACAGGTCATCCCTCCCTAGTAGTAATATCTTTACTTAACCAGCAAAGATGCAGAAAGCTCAAAATGAAGTATTTGAAAAGGGAAGGGGGTATGTGTATGTGTGTAAAATCATAACCATTCAGAGCACACCATTAACTAAGGAATCCCTCCCTTATTTTTGTTGAGGGACAGGCGGGCGAGTAAGGAAGGGAATTCAGCTGGCAGGTTCATCTGAACCCCTAAATCTCTGAGAAAAGGGAAAACAAATAAAAAGGCAGATGTTTTTCTTTAGTCCAAGCTAGCATTTTTTCTCAGACTAGGCTTGAAGGGGGGGGAAATGAGCTATGCGCTGGCTTATTGAACAGATAAGTACTTGACATAGACTTTGCTTCTGTCCCAAGTCAAACTGAGCCCATCGAGGAGTTCAGCTTTGTTTACAGTGTATCTGTGGTTGAATTACACCACATACAGTAATTCTCATCGCACTGCCAGTAATTTCACTGACTTACCAAGCAGGCATCATTTCCTGAAAGTCAGCTCCCATACTTAGAGGAAGTAAGAGCACTCTGCTTCGTGACTAAACACTGTATGCAAATTTCTACAGGCTTAGGACAGCCGCACTGTATGGACTGGCTTTTTTTCCACCATTTTCACTCCTTACTTTGGCGTGTAACATTTCTTTAAACCTTCATGAGATCTTTCTCTGGCTGCTGCCGCTGCTGCTGTCATGAATGAGGATCTTTCTCCGTTATGTACTGAAAAAGCACGGCTCATTGTTTTGCCCGAGTTCTCTTCTGGCAACGAGTTGAATGCAGTTTTAAAATGTCCCAAATGCAATTTTGGCTAAAGTTCTCATCTCTCTACAAGGTAACATTTACCTCTTTTCACTTGATAGTTTGTATTGTGTTTGCAGGATAGGCGTCTTTTAGCTGCTATTGTGGATGTGTGTGCCTGTTTATACATAGATAGTAGAATTTCAGAGCCACAATTCTAGATGTAAGGGGATAAGAAAAGGATTACTATTTTTAAGCTGCACTCTGTATTATGCTAAAATATTCAAAACACATGGATCACTCCTAACCGGTCAGAATTCTGGAACTAACTGAGAAACTTTGAGGAAGGGAAGCAGTGTGGAAAAGATTAATCTATTTTTTTTTAACCCTAAAGGCTTTCAAGAGTTTTATTCCGAATTCAGAACATTTATACAGAAGGGCAGAGAAGCACTTGCCAATCAAACCAGGACTGCGAGTTTATAGCATTATGGTTGGAAGGACTTTGATTTTCATGGCTAGAAAACTTCCTCTTAACTGCACAGGCAAGTTGCAGCTCAGTAAGTTAGAAGGAGAAATTAAAAAGTAATCTGAAATCCAGTGTGCGTACTTTGTTCTTTAGAAACAGAATTCTAGCTGACTGGCTTTTTAGCTTTTGTGTTATGCTGGTTTTTTTATTATTATTATTTTAAAAGACCAAATGGAACAGGTGTTGTGCTGTCTTAGTATAGAGGAACTGACTACTGCTGTGCAAAAGAAGTATGTTTCCTCTGTTTATGGGGAGGGATTGCCAATAAATAAACCTTTCATACCAATGGGTTTGTGGTCATAAAATAATTTTAGGTGCACACACTTTCTATAGTTAGATTTCACCTGTTCTTTCATTTATTTTAATAAACATTTGCTTTGACCGAAGTAGAAACTGGAGCTCTGGTGGCAAGTAGAAAGAGGTGTAACTACATTTCTTTTACACTTGTTCCCTCTGATCACTTTCTCAAGAGTGAATCAGTTCTTGCTTTCGATAACTTATCCATTTTGGGAAAGTGTCAGAAACTAGCCAGAATGCGGTACATCATTAATACCTTCCACAGCCGAACTGGGAATCTGAAATAATCAGAAGGCAGTCAGGTAACTAGCCTGTTGCTAAATCATCCTTTTACAGCTCCTTTTGAACTGAGGTGCTCAAAGCACTTTGTGAACATTAATAAAACAGTGAATTGTACCTATTTGAGCTTTGTTGTAAATATAGAACATCTTGGAGAGTTTATATGGCCAGCATCTGCCTAGCTATTTTTCCCCATTGACTTACTGTTCACCCCTTGTAAAACTCTATTAAAAGGTTAACCTGCTATAAAGGGGTTGCCCTTTGACTGGCCATTTTATAATGCACTCCTATAAACTCCCACTTCTTATGTAACTTGCAGAACTGTTAGTTCTGAACTTTATTTTCACCAGAAAAGCTTTTGTTTCCATGTCCGTCGTCCTGTCATTGCTATAGGAAAAACGGGGGAAAATCTGTGCCAGGAGGCAGTGGATTCAGAAATTAAATTCTGAAACAGACATTCTCTGCGCTTGCCCAGAATGAGCTGATGAGCTTGTAATGGCACAATGTAAAGATCAGGGACACGCAGTCCTGCCTATCTCCCTTATAATGTCCTGCCGAAAGGCCCACTCATAACTGGCTCATCCAGAATTTGCAGTCCAGACTCTGGAAGTGGATTAAACTAATCCAGAAAAGGACACTCTTATTCCAGAATAAAACTGTCCACACGGGGAGTTATTCTGGAATAGCTGTGGTGCTTTTAAATTCACAGCCTATCTTATTCAAGCACAATTTGCCTGCATTAGATAAATCCTAAGAATTCCATCTGCTTCAGTTTCTCTTTCTGTAAAATGGAAACAACTATCTCTAAAAAGTGTCTATCTACTCTGATGAGAGGTGCTACCTCGGATGGGCAAACTTTTTGGCCCGAGGGCCACATTGGGGTTGCAAAACTGGATGGAGGGTCGAGTAGGGAAGGCTGTGCCTCTCCAAACAGCCTGGCCCCTGCCCCCCCCCCCCCCCCCCCCTGCCCCATTCAACCGCTCCCTGTCCCCTGACTGCGCCCCGGGACTCCCCACCCCTTATACAACCCCCCAGCCCACTTACCATGCCGAGCAGAGCATGCAGAGCAGCATGTCTGGCTGCTGCGCCGGCCGGAGCCAGACACGCTGCCACTCTGCTTGGCAGGAGCGCGCAGCTCCACTGCCCAGAGTGCTGCCCGCACGGCGGCGTGGCTCTGTGACGGAGGGGAGAGAGCAGGGGAGGGGCCAGGGGCTAGCCTCCCTGGCCAGGAGCTCAGGGGCCGGGCAGGACGGTCCCGCGGGCCGGACGTGGCCCATGGGCCGTAGTTGGCCCAGCTCTGTGCTAACTACTACTAGTCAGCCTGGAGCAGAACAAAATAAGCACCCGTTCAAGTCCTGAAGGATTCAGTGGGTTGATCTCTCCAGAATACCTTGTCCAGGCCACTGTAGGGTGTTGGGCCATTTCACCAACAAAAGGACTTACAGTGCTCAGCCACTTCCCATGTCCAGAGGGGCAAAAGGCAGCACAGCACACAACACTCTTTCCAAATCAGGGATCTTGTGTGTCAGAAGCTTGGAACCTACTCCTCTTTTCAGTCCTTGCTGCACCTCTGTTGCTCTGACTTCCCTACCCTCCACTGTTAACTTAACCATCTGTGTCCTGGTCCCCTCCCACCCCACCGCCCAGTCTTGTTTCCAGCTTTTCCCAGCTGCTTATCCAGGATTTGACACCTTTCTACTAAAGCTCTCCCTGGAGCCAGCATAGATTAAACTCCCTCTCATTACCAGGTGATAACGCCCTTTTATGGGGGGTGCTAGATGTATCCCAGTTAGAACAGTCACATAGCAGAAGGGGACACTTCACGGGATTTAAACTCTGACCCTCCTTCTCTGCTTTTCACAAGCTGTTGGCTGTGGGCAAGTCTACACTGGCACTTCCATCGTTAAAATTTGTAAAGCTCAGGGGTGTGAAAAAAACGACGAAAAGCACCGGTGGACAGTGCTTCATCGGTGGGAGCCGCGCTCCTGGGGATGAAACTACCGCTCCTCGTTGGAGGTGGTTTTATTTGGTCACCGGGAGAGAGCTCTCCTGGCGATAAAGAGCGGATACAGAGTGCACCTTACAGTGGTGCGGCTGCAGCAGCACAGTCGTGCCGTTGTAAGGTGCGTTTAATTAACTAGAGTCCTTTCCTTTGCTTTCTGTCCCTGGAAACTAAAATAGTTCCCGGAGCTCCGCGTGAGACAACGGAATAACCTGCCAAGGCAGGCTGTGGAATTGCTGATACTGAAGGTGCACAAAGCGAGTGTGTGGGTCTATTTTTCATTTAAACAAACTGGCGTATTCCATCTGCCTGAATTACATTGTGAGCCCCAGGGGGCAGAAATCTAGCATGAGCCAAGAGGTCATTTTCAACACTAATATTTCTGACATTGGAGTTAATTTCCTATTCCCCATCTCAGCCCAAAGTGACAAGCAAAGAGTTGGCTAGGTTAGTCACCAGAGGCTGGGCAAAGGGGGTTCGCGTCAGGAAGACCCAATGAGCTCACTCGTGTCTGGGTGTTGGTCCTGCTGCAGGGTAAGCGTTCAGCAGATCGCATGGTGAGCGCCCACCTGTCACTCTGCTCCCTCAGGGCTCATGAGCAATGGCTGCTCTGTCTACCTTCATAGCTGCCGCTCTCCTGTGCCCTTGCTGTCCCTTCCTTCTCTCTTTGTTTTCTGCTCCACTTCTGCCACATGTGTTTGCGAACGTTTGCTCCTGAGCTGATCCCCTTCCGGAGGGAAAACAAATTAATAAAACTCACCTAGCTGGGATGTCTCCTTGGCCTTGGCTGTCGCTGGCATGTGACCGTGGCGTTTGCTGTCGTGTCCTGCTTGCTCAGGCGAGTTCCCGGTGTGATTACTATGAGTAGGGCGTTTGCTTTGAAGATTGAGGACATGTCCTCGAATTCCTTGGCATTTATCAGTTTTCTTTATATAAAATAAAGTCCTCTGCTATCACTGCTTGCTTATCCCCTCGCTAAGTGACTAGGACAGTCGTATTCAGGATGGTTATTCACTAGCCAATAAGGGCTGGCCCCAAAGGACATTTTTACTCTTGTAAATTGTACTTTACTGTGTATTCCTTTTCTCCTTGTGATTCATTTTGATCATCTAACATACTAAGCCTCATCATGTGGCATGTAAAACTAGACTGTTAGACTAGCCCTTGGAGAGTATTCTTTAGGGACAGGGAACAGTCCTGCACTGGCTGGAACAAGGGAAGGGAGCAGACTCTGTCTCCATTGCTAACTTCTCTGCTAAGTTATTCTTGGTCAGTAGGTTGCTACGGGGCAGGAGCCACACTTCAGAGTCTGAGCAAGAAACAAGAAGTGCTGTGTTCCTGTTCAGCATGGGCCTGATCCAAAGGGAACGAGTGCACCTCTGAAGTGTTTACCCTGTGCTCAGCACTATCTCAGACAAAAATAAAAATACTCCCTGCCCCCAGAGCTGCAGTGTGAGAGGATCAGGGAAGAGGGACAGTGCTGGGAAGCCTAGAAGAAGAAGAGTTTTATTATTGTTTAGCTTGGCTCTTGGGGGTGTTGTGGAAGAAGTGAGTTTTCCTGGGGCCCTGGAATGCAGGCAGTCGTGGCTTGGGAGCTGGCACAAGGGGGTTGATGCAGCGTGCGGGGTGCTGCACGAGACCTGTCAATTACACTGATGTTTTTGTTACCTATGTTAACCTAATATTTATGCTCAAACAGGGGCGGCTCCAGGCACCAGCGCAGCAAGCGCGTGCCTGGGGCGGCAAGCCGCGGGGGGCGGCCTGCCGGTCGCTGTGAGGGTGGCAGGCAGGCGGCTTTCAGCGGCATGCCTGCGGGAGGTCTGCCAGTCCTGTGGCTTCGGTGGTAGGGGCGCCAATGGCACGGCACTGGCGGACCTCCCACAGGCATGCCACCGAATCCGCATGACGGCCCACCGCCGAAAGCCGCCTGCCTGCCATGCTTGGGGCGGCAAAAAACATAGAGCCACCCCTGTGCTCAAAGCACTGCATGGATATTAACTAATTCTCACACCACCTATGGGAGGTGGGAGATACGGAGCAGGATCCGTATTTTACAGATGAGGAAGTGGAGACAAAGTTGAAGTGACTTGTCCAAGCCTAAACAATGAGTAAGCGGCACAGCCAAGACCTACGGACTTCTAGCCCCGTGCTCATGCCTTGAGACCACACTGCAGTTGTTCCCACGCTGTAGGTTGGGAACCGAGCGTGGTTCTCGGATTGAAAAGTGTTGAATTAAGCACTGAGGTGGATCCATCTGTGAGAGGGGCAATGTGAAAATATTGGAGAACCACTGTGTAAACAAAATAGTTCTTACATCCAGTGCCCCACAGCTCCTGTCCTTTTTGCCCTTTCTCGTCTGAGGTGAGGTCAGCCCCATGCCAACTCTCCTTCTGAGAACACAAACACAGATTCTTATCATTTAGCTCTGCGGCTTTCAGCAAATCCCTGTCCATCTCCCAGATTCCAAACCAGGGTTGCAATGTTGATCTTGTTCGCACATTGTGTAATGTGAACATGAACTTTGTTGCACCTCCTTGCCTTAGCTGAGGGCTCATCTACACAACAGATTAATGCAAGGCAAGCCAGGGTATGAATGTGTGTGAACACTTCAGTGAAAATCCCGGCGCGCAGCTTAGCAAACTGCACTTTGAAGCAATATGCTAAGCTGCACTCTGGGACTTTCACTGCGCTAGAGTAGTGTCCACGCAGGATGTTACTGCGAGGCTACAGACTAACACGGCTGCTACTCTGAAACCTGCTGTGCTACAGATTCACACCATGCTGTGTGGCTCAGTAACTTGCAAACAGCCCCTGCGCTATAAAAGATTACCAGGAGCAGGTGTCTGCTTTTCTCCCTTACAGACAAATACCAAGTGTTTCACCTGAAATGACCAGTCCTGGGTTGGGTTCTTCTGTGTTTGCATTCAGGATCTTTTAAAGAATTACTGAAAATAGCACTGCCGTGTCTCAGGACTGGCCATTTTAGCCATGGCTATCCTACTCCACGTGGACAGAACAAAGGCAGACCCCACCGCTATAGCTATGGATTTCTGGACTGGGAAGTTCTAGGAGAAAAATCTCTCCCCTCACTTACTTGTATGTGCTAAGTGCTGTGTAGACATATAGGGAAGCACAACTGCTGCCCATTTAGCTGGTGTTCTGAGAGTAACTTCTGCAAAATCATTGAGCCACCTGAACTTGGTGCTGGTTTCCTTTTTGGGCAGCATCATGTGCACTCATGGCACTGAGAGCTACTTCTTAGAGGTTCTATCCAACCCTCACTTCTTCATTCGTTGTATAGGCCCTGATGTGTTAAATACTTGGAACTGCTGGAACTGATTATATAGAGAAGAATTCTCACAGACTTGTTTTTGTGCCTCTGAATGGACAGAACAATTGTTGCACTGGGGGGTTTCACTTCCATAAATTAAATTCGACATGGCCCATATCTTTGCTTTTTCCAGGGTTGCAGATCTAGTACAGGAGGCTAGATTTTGATGGTGGTCCCAAGCAGCAGGGACCATTACACTCCAGTGGGATTTGTTCTTGGAAGTGAGAGTTGGGAAAGAGGAAAAGCGGTGAGGTGACTTGACACATTTCGGCAGCATGGAAGGTTGAGGTGCTCAGCAGGTGTCATTGCGGGGGATTGGAATTAGGTGGGATATTTGAAGGTGACACAGATCTTGAGAGACGGGAGGTTAACTTAAAAATACCTTAATTGTATGAAGCAACAGAGGGTCCTGTGGCACCTTTAAGACTAACAGAAGTATTGGGAGCATAAGCTTTCGTGGGTAAGAACCTCACTTCTTGCATCTGAAGAAGTGAGG
>NW_020664545.1:4837980-4884806 GCF_002925995.2 Terrapene triunguis
TGTTGTTCCACAAACTTACACAGGATCGTTTTAGGGGTCAAGACAAAGATGCCACATTTATTATTAATCTGTAACTATTAGCAAATACCTCAATGCTTATACACATACACACACACACACACACACACCAAAATGTTCTGCAGCTGCTGGATAGTTACCAGTCCTGATTGTAGTTTGAGTTCGCAGCTTGGGATCGGAGCTCGTGGCAGCTAACTGGCCAGGAAAGCTGAGCACGAGGAGGAGCCGGGTCTCTGTCGGGCGCGCACCGATGCTCCTTGATGTTGATAGCAGAACGTTACCCAAAGTCTCTCCTCTCACCCTTCCTTTTTTATAGGAGTTTAGTTTGGATTCAAAGTTCCTAGGTCTCGCTGTGTCACGCCGCCTCTGGGTTTGGTGCTTGATCACCCGTCAATTGCAGGCGTGACTGTCAGCCTGGGACCTGGCTTTGATCTTCCTTCTGTTGTTTCTTTTTAGGGTGGATGCTTCTTGCTTGAGTTAGGGCTGTTGTCTAGTTTTTCAGCCGTTGGTATTTGAACTTTATCTCATCAGGACGGGCTGGTGCTGGAGGTTGATTTTATCACCCATGCATTTCTCATTTACACATCTTAACTAGACTAATAAAATTACAGCAGGGTTTGCAACAATGAAGGTTGCAGCAAGCCCTTACAAAATGGAGTAAGCGTTTTAAAATGGGGTTTGAATTACAATATGGCACAGAAGTTACAATGTAGGAAAAATGGAAAGTGTAATGAAAGTTACAATGTAGGCAAAATGGCAGGTGTTATGAAATGGTGAACAGAAGTTACAATGGTACAGGATAACTAAAAACAATTTCATTCATGAGTCCTACAACTTCATCATCCTCGGCCTCTGTTCCCCAGCTGTAAAATGGGGATGATAATCCTCCCTTTTACTGATTTGTCTGCTTAGACTGTAAGCTTTTTGTGGCAGGACAGTCTCTTGCTAAATTTTGGTGCAGCACGTGGTACGATGGGGGTTGTGATCTTGGCTGGGGCCTCTTGGTGCCATTGTAATACAAATAATGATAATTGATAGGTGGTGTCATGTTGGGATGGGAGAATAGTTAGTGCTGTTGCTGTGTATGCTGTACCTGTTTTGTGGCTACATAGAGGACTTTAGCTTTGGCACCTTTCACTAGTGCTCGGTTGTTTTTTATTAAATATGAAGATCAGAGTGACTGGTGCTGTCCTGTCCTTTGATCCTCTCTCATGCTGATCTGCACTTGGAGAGTCACAATCTAAGTGTTTCCAAAGAGTCTAACTGGGGTTCCTGTACATTGCACCAGCAGTTTTTCCTGCTGTGTCAAGAAACTGGGATTATAGATTTAAACCCCGCTTCTCTGAATAGCTGTCTTGGTTTACCAGTTCGTTTCGAAGCACCATGCAGCATGGATGTAACAACACTATCCATTTAATACTCTGAAATTAAACATGAGTGCAAGACAGAACCTTGGAGGTACCTTCTTACCGTCTCCTGTAACCAAGGGCTTTTCTTTCCATTTCAGGATTCTTCATACCTCGATGAGCTCTCCAACAACTCCCTCTTCTCATCCCCCGCGGACTCCCTCTCCGACATTGCTGATGCTCAGGACTTCCTGCCCGCCGACAGCCTGAACCATGTGCCAACAATATGGGATATAAACACGTCGCAACCAAACCAAATAGAGGTCAGTGAAAGTCCCTCTCCTTTCCTCACCACTCAGAAATTCAAACCTCGAGGCCTGATCTTGCAGTTCTCCTACCAAACAGCTGCCCCAGGACTTAGGAAATCCATTAGGGGTGAAGCAACCCTCCCTTCAGACCCAGATGAAGTGCTGCTGCCAGTGAAGCTGATTCAGTGTCTCAGGGAGGGCTCTGGACACCCCATTCTAATGACATTTCAAAGGGCTCCAGCTTAAAATAGGTTCCGTCCCTGATTTTGAACCTCTTCATTGTGGGTCCTCCATTGCACTTGTTGCACTGGCGTAGTCCATTGAAATCAGTGGAATGTTAGGACACACCTGTAAATAATACTTTGCACTCTTTCAAAGCACTGTACAAACATTAGCTTAGCCTCCCCACAGCCTGGTCAGGTAGGTATGTTCAGCATCCCAGTGAAAGTGTGTACTTAGAACATTCAGCCACCAAGCTGCCCGTATGAACGGTAGCTACAGTGTATTGTTGTGTTGGGTCCATTAGAAATATTTTCGGCTAGATCGTTATGCTACAGTGAGCTGTCCCAGTACCTATGTCTATCATACATTCCTTTTCTATGGCAAATATTTCTTCTTTTGTGACAGCAGTAAAATTCAAACCTTATATTGGTTTAAGAGTAGCCCCAAAACACTCTAGTTTTTAGTGTGGCTGCCCATTAAACAACATCCCACTCCCTCCTTTCCATCCAGTTAATTAGTACTGCTCATTTATTATTGTACAACCTGGAATCAGCCACTGGTATTGGGGAGGAGGTTGGATAGTTAGATGAACTGGTAGCATAGAAATGTGAGAAATCTCTAGTTTTGATTTTGTAGTGAGTGCTCACTACAATGCACTTTCGGTTTCCCGGTACACCACTGTCCTTTGTTTGCTGTCATACAGATCCCTGTGGAAAGCAAGTCTGATGCCAGCCTTGGCGACCCCATTAAAACTGGGTCGCAACACACTTTGGGGTCCCAATCCACAATTTGAGAACCGCTGATCTAAGGCTATGTCTGCAATACAAGCTAGGGGTGTGATTCCCATGCTCCGTCTTGAGTTTAGTGTGTAGGTGATGGATGATGTTGGTGGCCTGTGATATACAGGAGTTCAGACTAGATTATCTGGTGGTCTCTTCTGGCCTTAAACTGTAACTCTGACATGCTCTCTTTGAGCATACCCACCGGTTTCAGGTGAGTTTGTACTCACTGCTACCACGTTCACGCTGCTATTTGTACTTACGCTAGCTCAAGTGTGCAAACGTGAGCAGGAGACTCATAGCCCTAGCTTGTAGTGTAGACATAGCTGAAGATAGGTCGGTAACTAGACAAGTTTGAACCTAGAGCACAAGAAGCTTGAGGGGAAAGGAAGAGCTGAATCATTTTAATCAAAGAAATGTCTGAAGGGGCCACACTTGGATGCATTGAAGTTGCTGATGTCTTATTGTGCCCATTCTTTCATTTATTTTTTTAACTTGGAAGCTTAAAACACTGTTAAGACTGTAGCTCCTTCGGGTGTGTGTTTTCTAAACACATAAACTGAGTTCAGGATTTGACATGTGAAAAGTCTTCATGTACAAGCTATACAATAATAATATGCTGAGCAGCACAAAGAAAGCAAGAGAAATGGGTAATGTTTTGTGGGTGTGTGAAACTAACACTTTGTCAGAACAATAGCCACTGTTACTGTTGGATGCTGCCATTTATATCTTCCTGTCTGCCAATTAAAATTACCATCCTGAGCCATCACCTTCCTTCACACTGATTGGGTTCATAACAGGACAATTAGCTCAGTGGAGTTCCATTTGTCAGTGACTTCCTTGTGGAAAAAATAACTGGTTGTTTTGAACATTGTTTTATCTTTGCTTTCTGTATTCTGAGGGGTTTTTTTATCGATTGTTCCCAGCATTTCCTCACGGAATGAGTTAATTTAGTACATGCTGCACCAGGATTTCAGTTTCTTTTTTGCATAGGTGGCTATAATTCGCAGTATACTGGCAAAATAGATTACTTGATAGAGAGCACTGAGTGGTAGAGTTTTTTTAATCTGAATTTTCAGTACAAAATTTTCATTATATTAAAGAAGACAAGCGAGCGATGTATTGCAAGAGCATGAGGCGAAAGATTTAATTTTAACATTCAGCACATGATAATGTGAGTTTATTACACTGCTTGTATGATTGTTGCAAGATAAGCGTCATGTGAATAATCTCCCTCTGTGTATTTATTCAAACCACAATAATATTAATATTCCATAAGATTGCAAATGTTTTTGCTTTTGCATAGCCATATACTGCTTTAACAGAGCTGCAGTATAACAATGAGCTATCGGTTGTGCGATGTCAGGAATAACTCAGCCTGACATGATCCTAATCAGTTCTGATATGGTGATTTTATTCCATTTTGGTTGATCAAATATCTGTTTCCGTAGAAACAAGATAAAGCCATGAAACATTGTTAGGACACTTGTGAATTTCATTGTCTAAATTCAAAGCTCGTAATGTCTGATGTGTTAACTTTGGAAGCTTTTACAAGTGAAGGCTAGTGAGGCAGTACCAGCCAGCATCCTCCTTTGACACATCCCAGGCTCCTGCATGCACTCTGCTTATGGGAATTGCATTGCTGGTCCTGCTAGTCCAGGGTCCTATGTCTGATGGTGACTAGGACCAGATGCTTCAGAAAAGGTGCAAGAAGGTGCCTGGTAGACAGTTCTGGAATAAGCTCCCTATAGGGTAACCTTCTTCCTAACCCCTATCAGTTAGTAGTTAGTTTATGCCCTGAAACATGAGGGTTTGACCTTTTTTTTTTTTTTTTTCATATTGACATAGCAATAGAATCTCTCATTGTATTTAATCCTCTTTAAAATCTTACTAAGCTCTCTGCATCAATGATGTCATGTGGCAGTGAGTTCCACCAGCGAATGATAGGTTACGTAAAGAGCATTTCCTTTTTTCAGTTTTACATCTGTTGCCTTTTAGTGGGGGAGGGTGCCTACTCAGTGTGAGAGGAAGAACATTTGGAAAACACTTCACAATTAGACTCTGCATTTCTAAGCTTCACTGATAAACTCTGATCCCATATGCTGTATATACAGCCTCCATTCAGAATGTGGTTGACTACACCCCTGAGAAGGGGGAATAGATGGACTCCATGACAGGCCTTATTTGCCCATCCCGGATGAGATGTTACAACTAATAGGGGGAAGAGGCGTTTATAACGACACGTTAGTTCTGTTTTATCATTTCAGGAAGAGGGACAGTGGGAAGGAAAACCACCCTGCAAAATATCTTAGGCATTCAGCAGACAAAACACACTTGCATAATTTGTGCGGGGATTGTGAAATGTCATTTTAAAATACTCATTGCAATCTAATATGATTTCTCACAAACATTTCAAAAGAACCCCTTGAGTTCTTCAAATCAGTAAAGCAAAGATTTACCCTTTGAAGCCTGCAGCTGGAGTTTTCTTGACCAGTCAATGCATTTTAGTAATGTTGATCATTCAAGGCACTTTTTAAAAACTGAGAACCTTTCTCCCAGCCAGATTCAGAGGAGTAATATTTATACAAAGAGGAGTCAACTGACAATTTCATTTTCTATTGTAGTATTAGTGAGACAGGCACAAAAGGGAAATGAAATAAGGTAAGGAGGGAAAAAATTGAATAAAATGAAGATTCAGGTATGCAATTGTCAGTTGCTTTATTAAGTGAGCGTCTCTCCTGCATTCTTCCCTCTGTTCTTATATGTGGAGTGTACATCTTTTACACAGTGTTCTCCTACATGGAACATATGTTACAGAGAGGAGTAAACTAGTGAGTGGATCGGAAGAGAGAAGGGGAGGAATTGTAGAAATTAGAGTTGGAACTGGCCTATTAGATCATCCAGTCCAACTCCTTATCGCTGCAGGATTGTTCCCTGGTGTACATTTTCTAATGTCTCTACCAGTTATTATTAAATGCCCCAAGCAGTGGGACGTCCACCACTTTCTTTAGGACACTGTTCCACCTGAGATGAAGATCTAGGGGCACCAGTGAGAGCTGTGCGCAACAGCCATATTGGTATATCTGAGCTTATACGGTTTATACGTTGAAGATGCCATGAGTCAAGGAAAGATCTGGGTTATCTTTGCAATAAAGAATCATCTTTCCTTGTCAGAGCTCTGCCCTTCCATTCCAATGGTATGAGGAGATCTGAGTCTTTTCTAGCGCCTGAGTAGAAACTTCTGTACCTGCTCTCCAGCTTTCTTGGCACTGGAAACATCTCTGCCAGCTTCTTTCTGGTAAATCTGACTCAGGCTTCCAGTAATGAAGGACAATTTCTTGCTTGCTTGCTTGCTTTCTTTCTTAGTAAACAATTACAGAGTGTTTGCTTATGGCCTTCCAATGGCTCACTTCTGCCTTTGGAGGGTGTCTGTCTGTATAGGCTTGGCACCCGTCTCTGACTGTAAATTGGAAGCAATGTTGCTTATGGAGCAGTTGATTACTTTTAGACTCCGTGATTTGCTGGCCTGACTTTGTTCTTCCTTTCAGGAAATTCCAGTATGATTTTGGTAGTGTAGAGCCAGAAAAAGGTTCTCATCAATTGTGTCTTCCCAGCTGGAAGTGTCTTGGGAGCCCTCTTTACTAGTTGTGGTCTGGTGCCTGCAGATGTTATGACAATAATGAGCTCTGACGTAGCACTTTTCATCCAGAGATCTCCAGCTATCCCATACTGCAGTATGAGCCCATTGGTTGATGACTCCCAGGGTTCCTGGTTGAGTTCCCCAGTGCAGAATGAAGCCACTGATGCCAATGAGCAGGAAGCGCTGAGAAAACCTGCAGCACCACTTTAGAGACTTAAACCCACAATGTTTCGGGAATGGTGCAGCAGGTTTCTACAGAGCTGCTTCCAAGACAGATAGGAAAACAGCCTTCTGTTCATGCATGCAGATCAATCTTAATCATTCCCACTGCAGAGAGAACTCATGGTGCCCTTGAGAACACCAGTCAGATGCTGAAAGGGATACTTGCCTTATAAATCCTCTGAAAGTGGCAGGATTTGTACATGTAATTCATTAACGAGTGGAAGGCGGGTGAATAAATACAGCGTGTCAAAGACAAGGCTACGCCCTGAGGAGTTCAGTGTTTGAGGGCAAACGTGGCGTTTCAAGATGACCCGTTTTAACACACATGCTGCTGTTACGACGTTGTAGGAAAGACTGCCATCTTGCAGGCACATTCGCATCATGGAAGGAAGCACACGCCTCGCCATGTCTGCCTGCACACACACAACATTCTCACTCTTCATGGGAAAATATCCATCTTGGCTAGTTCTCCAGCGTGCATGTGACACACAACTTGGAAGAGGCATGCAGAGCAAATCAAGCCACTGTAATACATAAGTACCTCAGTCCTGGGCACAGGACAAAAGTGGATTGTTTTTGTGCTTTCCTTTCATGAGCTGTCACTGTTGGTTTGGATGGATGGGTATTAAAGCTGCTTTCTCAGATGTGTGTTTTCTATTCCAGCTGTTCTCTCCCAGCAGACCGTTCACAGGCTTAGAAAGTTTGGAAGACCATCCCCCAAACACCCCACTCCTCATAAGCTATCAGGTGAGGAAGAGCATCTGACTCTGCGGGAACAGGCACGAGGCACTTACCCAGACATGAAAAAAAAGATCTGGCTAAAGGTCTCCCCTGGAAAAGCCATGATTTAAGAATCAGTCAGATGTTTCTCTAGCCACCGCCCTTCCCCCACAGAGTCTTACATTTCCCTCATTGGAACTTCACTGATTTGAGGGAGTGATATCTGCTTCCTCTACAACTGAGCTCTAAACCACATTAGCTAACAGTATTTAAAGGCTATTCTGGTTTAAAATGATGTGGTTTGGCACCCACGGTAGGTGGGATCAGGCTGTGTTCTAAACTGGTTTCGATCCTTTGTGTAGCTCAAGTTAGAGCACAGTTGGGTCCTGCTCACACTGGCCAGCCAAACCGTCTTAGAAACTGCTCTTATCACTGCTCCTTAGTACAGTATGGACTGGGCTCTAAAGGTGGCTTGCAATACAGTTACTGGACCACATGGGAGAGGCCCCCTCAGTCAGTTTGCCCTGTGCTGCTGTGTCGTATCAATGAGACGAGTTGAAGTTGAGGGGCAAGTTTGTGTGCTTGGGATGGGAGGGTTTAAATGATGGTACTTGGCATGTACCTAATACCCACATGTCCAAAGCTCTGTGGGATATTAATATTCAATCAACATCCTGTGTAATTTCAGTCGCAGACTCCGGTGGAGGAGGATGACGAAGGTGAGGAGGAAGAAACGGAGGAGTTGGGGCACACGGAGACCTATGCAGATTATGTACCGTCAAAATGTGAGTTGCGTGGCAGCTTTTTCGTTTTGCCTCGCTGTCCGACCTGGGAAGCTGATTTTGAAGCCCTTGCTGCTCAGCCTAATGTTCCCTGTTTTCTGCAGCGGGGGACAGTGGCGTTGCATTGCAGCCCCCTACATGCACATTTTTGAAGCTAAGCTTTGCAGGCCGGCTTACCTGAGCCCGTATGCTGTTCCACTCTCGGTGGTCTCCCTGGTTTAACAGCAGACCTGGCCGTTGCTTTTTATTGAGGGTGGGGCTGAGCAGATTTTCAGCCATCTCCATTTCCCCCTGAAAAAAAGGGCTGGCGATATTGGGGATTCCCAGGAATCCTTTTGCCAAAGGGAGCAAAGTGCAGTGTTTAGAAGAAACATATAGTCAGGACCTCTTTGTTCTATTCCCAACTCTGCTGCTGGCTGACTGGCCTGGGGGAAGTCACTTAACCTCTTTGCCTCAGTTCCCCGTCTGGAAGATGGGGATACGCTTAGCACTCGGGTGTTGGGAAGTTTGTGAAGTGCTTTGAGGTCCTTGGATGAAATGCTCCATAGAAGTGCAAACATCAATTATTTGACTGTTTCCTGTGTCTCCCTTCCAGCTAAGATTGGGAAGCAGCACCCGGACCGCGTGGTTGAAACAAGCACTCTCTCCAGCGTTCCCCCGCCTGACATTACCTATACCCTGTCCCTTCCGAGCTCAATTGCCGACAACGGGTTACTCTCTGCACTACAGCTGGAGGCCATCGTTTATGCCTGCCAGGTACGCCAGATCCACCTTGCTCAGCTCTCTTCCATGGGCAGATAGTAATAAAAATACACTGTGCCATTCTTAAATAACTTGTTCAGCTGAGTTTCCAAATAGCCTCTTGCATAGAAAATAGAACTTGGAAGCATTGGATTTGGACACCGATTTTAAATGCCTTGTAAAAGGGCGTGATGTCTAAAGCAAGGGGACTGGGAATGAAGACTCATGGGACCTGATTTTCAAAGGTGCCAAGTGCCCTCTGCTCCCATTGACTTCAGCTGGAATTGCGGGTGCTCAGCATTTCTGATGATCAGGCCCTGGGGACCTATTTCCTGCTCTGCCACTGTGTTGTCACTTAACTCTCCAGGCTTCAGTTTACTTTGAGACGTGTGCAAGACCTGCCTCCGTGGGAGCTGTGAGGGTTAACTGGTGAGGTGCTCTGAGCCCCTCAGATGAAAGGCGCTAGCAAAGGGCGAATCAGGGTTAATTCCTAATTCTGGTTTTGAATTTGCAGCAACATGAAGTTTTACTACCCAACGGGCAGCGAGCTGGGTTCCTCATTGGGGATGGTGCTGGGGTTGGAAAGGGCAGGACAGTTGCCGGGATCATCTTTGAAAATTATCTGAAGGGCAGGAAGAAATCTCTGTGGTAAGTTTCCCTTCTTTACTGTAAGAGCTTGGAGAGTTAACTTAAGGCCAGGCGCCAGGAATTCCTGAGTGCCAGCTTTGTAGCTGACTCACTCTGTGGCCTTGGGCAAGTCATTTCCACCTCTCTGTGCCTGTCTGCCGAAAAGATTTACTCTGCAGGGGAGATGTGAGGATTAATCATTGTTAGTACAACACTTTGGAGAGGCAAATCACGTACCAAGTGGAGAGGACACTAGAGCCTGTTCCTACTCCCTTTGAAGTCGAGGGGAGATATCCCTGGCCATGTGTGGTGCAGAATCAAGCCCCTAACAGATGGGTTTGTACTGCAGAATCCCTGCACATCTTGTCACAAATGGCAGTTCCTGTTCAGGACTTGAGGCTGCTGTAGTATCTTGTTTTGAGGTGCATGGGAAGTTTTGCTACACCTCCAGTGTCTGTAGTCAGAACTATTGATCTCATACTTGCATGTGCACTAAACTCTACATAGGCTGTCTCTTCCTCAAGACAACCAGCTCCTCTGCTCTCTTTTAGGTTCAGCGTCTCCAATGATCTCAAGTATGATGCTGAAAGAGACCTGAAGGACATTGATGCCCCCAACATTCCTGTGCATGCTTTAAACAAGGTAGGGAGGAGAATTCAAGACCGTTTTTTTGGTGAGGGAGGGAGGAAGCCTACTACTGACAGCTGGTAGGTGAAATGGTCCTAAACAAAGCATGTGACTCACCTGTCCTTGCCTTCGTGTCATGTTCGTGCTACAGACAATAGCAATCAGTGGCCTGGTTATTGTTACTGTCCTTGCCCTGTGCTGTTTCCACTGTAGACTCTCCTGCCGTAGTTACATACGTGTGATGCTCCTGTGTTGGTTTGGGAACTTCGATTTCTGCAAATCTAAGCAGTGGCTCAACGCGAGTGCAACCTCTAGTGGCAGGGCCACGTGGCGCGTGCATCATGTTAATTGTTCCTGGAGTGGTTTTGTAATGGCGAATGTTGGACCTGGTACAGCTGTATTGTTAAGACCTTATTATTCGGCAATTCCAGGCCCCAGGGAAGAACAGTCAATGGGCCCCTAGCCTGCGCGGACGTGGTCTGCATGTCTGGTGCCCAGCGAGCTGCTGCCGCCTGCGCTGGCTGGTGCCTCGCGAGCTGCCAACTGCGCAGCTGAGTGTGCTCTTCCGGCACGGCCAGGGCTTCCACATGCCTGCCCGGCTGCCTTCGCCGCCACCGGTACCACCCCGCGCACACCTAGGAGCCTGTCCTGCTGCCCACGTGGGCAATTTAAAAGGGCTTGGGGCTGCCGCTGTAGTGGCCGGGGGCCCCCGAGCCCTTTTAAATTGCCCGGGCCCCCGACCCCTGTCAGCGGGCCTGCCCTTTTCTGATCTTGTTGGGGAAGAGGGACATACAGATCCAAGTTTTCTCCCTGTAAGGGCTGCCAAGCATGCAGTGCTGTGGACTCTCTAAACATGCATCTAATTTCAATCCAGCTGAGTTAGTGCATCTCTTAACCGTCTCCTTTTAACGGTCAGTGTCAAGCAGGCATGAAAATTAAATTGCCGCTTAAAGGAAACTGCCAGTGCTAAGTAGTAATTGTTCAGCAAGATATTCCATACCCCTGTTCTAGTCTCCAGATCATTCACAGCCAGCTTGAACCTGTCAAGCTGCCTGCTAGTTTCTCCGAACGCTTGTGGCCTGATTTTCAGAGGCATCGAGCACCCACAATTCCCATTTAAATCAATAGGATGCGCATGTGGTCAGAACCTCTTAAATCAGCCCATTAGTCCATTGAGTCCACTGTGTCCTCAGAATCTAAAGGGCTCTGAATAGCACTTTCTTCAAATTGAGGGGTATCTTTTTCCTTCCTATAATTAACTTAGTTACAGATGAAGTCTAATGATCCTGGAAGCTAAACAATAATCTCCCCTTCAGTCAAACAGGAAGCCATCTCTAAAAAAGGAAACAAACCAGAGGAGAGAATATTTAAAATAAAAACAGTTTAAGCATTCTACGCCGTTGATTAAAAAGAATTAAGTGACTTCGGTCAGCCAAGAAATTGAAGTCCAAGTAAAGTTTCCACTCTTCGTTAAAATGCATGCGGATGTGCGCACATGCTGACGATTGGAGGGATATATCTAGGATTTTAAAGTCCCCGTAATCATGGCATCTCTGTGCCAAATACTAGCATTAAAGAAGTCAGTTATTAGCAAACTTTCTTCCCCACTCTCTTCCCATATGGGCTCTGTGATGTGGCAATTGCTTATAAAAAGCAGATGTGTACGCCCTGTATCGTCACATTAAAAAGTCATCTGCCTTCACCAGTTTTGGGTTTGGACAGGGGATGGAATCAAATGAGCTATAAATAGCATTGTAAGTGTCCTCTTTCTTTTGCCTTCCCCCTGTAGATTAAATATGGTGACACAGCTACCTCAGAAGGAGTCCTATTTGCCACTTATTCTGCTCTGATTGGTGAAAGCCAGGCAGGCGGACAGCACAGGACGCGATTAAAGCAGATTTTGGACTGGTGCAGGGAGAACTTCGACGGAGTTGTATCCTAAAGAAATAGCAACATGCTTGTAATTGTGCTTCCAAAGTGAACAAAGATCACCGAGAGCACGGCTATCAGCTTGGGGCTTGTGGTGGATGTTCCAGTGCTGTAAGGAGCGAGGGGGGCGGGAAGCCCTCAGTTCTCCAGAAAACAGTGTAGCTGTGGAACGGGTGGGCGTTTCAGAAAAATCTAAGTGATTTAGCAGCACAGTTCCCATTAAAAGTCACTAGAATTTGTGTTACTGAGGCCCATTTGAAAATCCCACCAGTGAGAGTGCCAGCGGGTGAGCACGGGGAGAGTCAGGGGTGTATTTGAGTAACAAGCCTTTTCAGCTTTCATCCCCCTTGGCACGTGTTTGGGTAGTGGGGCACCATTCAATAGGAAATAACAGGGTGGAGATTTAGCACAGGCTTTGGAAAGCCGGGGCCCGGGGAGAGTGGAGTACAAGGCTTCATGCTGCTGTGGAGTTGGTCCGCACGCTGAATGTTTGATGGTGGTTCAGTTCCACTGGAGGGACATGGATCGTATTTTTCTCTCTTCACCCAGCCATTATCAGCATTGGTATTTATTTGTATTCCCATAGCAGACTGCGCGTCCTTTCTCCTTGACTAACGTTCCCTTGCAGATTGTGTTTGATGAATGCCACAAAGCCAAAAATGCCAGCTCCACTAAAATGGGCAAAGCAGTGTTGGACCTTCAGAACAAACTGCCTCGAGCTAGGGTCGTCTATGCCAGTGCCACAGGTGAGAGTCTATACCATGTGATTCCCAAGACCCCAGGTATAAACATGCAGAAGCTGCCCAATGCTCCAGTCCTCCCCATGCGGAAGATGTCCATAGCCCAGGTTAACTGCTATGGGGCTGATCAAAAAACACATGTTGTAAAATTCAATTTTAAACAGCAGAAATGGACGCTCCTAGAGGGTGTGATGAAGCATCAGATGCTCTAATCCCGTGTTTCATCTTAACGCAAAGGACGGCAAAGCAGGACTCCTAGATTCTGTTCCCAACTCTGCCACTGATCTGCCATGTGATCTTTGGGCAAGTCACTTTAACTTCCCTCTGCCTGTTTATTCATCTGTATAGTAACGCTGACCTGATGGGTGTATTGTGAGGATTAGCGTTTGTAAAGCTCCCTGAAGCCTCTGCTGAAAGGCACTGTGGAAGTGTGAGGAATAACCCTCCTTTTTAAAATGCTTCCATATGTTTCTAAGCTCTCCAGAGTGAGGGTTCACCTGAGGCCTCCTGCCCGTCACTTGAAGAGGTTGCCTGAGGCAAAACTATTTATAGTTGTGTCTTTGCTAACAGCACATTCTATTCATACAGGTGCCTCTGAGCCAAAAAACATGATTTACATGAGCCGGCTAGGGATCTGGGGGGAGGGAACCCCCTTCAGAGCGTTTGATGAATTCCTCCATGCAATTGAAAAGAGGTAGGTCATGGGAGACCTTTCTGGTTTTCCCTTACACTAATCCTGTATTTGGCAACAGCCTTCATTTGGGTTGGGGAAAAACCACTGGCTTTGAACCAGTAGCTTACTGGCTGTGTCGTTTCAGCTCCCTTGTGATATGCAATGTATCTGGCTAATACGTTCCAAGCCATCCCACAGATCTTACAGCGAATGCTTTGTCCCTATTTCATGACGGGTGTTAAATGCCACAGTAACTGCCAATATCTCTGCAGAATAAAAGGAAAAATTATTTTTTATTGGGCCAGGCAGTGAAGAAAGCAATACAGTGTGATGGTTAGCAGAGGGGATTTACAGTCAGACCACCTGACACTGTTTCTGGTTCTGTCACAGACTCAGTAGGGTGTGGGAAAACAGAACGGTGAAGTGACTCACCCACCTGTGAAATGGGGATAAGGCCTGCTATGTAAATGCCAGGATTGTGTGGTCCAGTCTATTATGATTTGAAGACAACTTAAGCAAGATGCCAAAGCAAAACCTCCAAGAGGTTCTGAATCTCCAGACAAGCCTACTCCACACGGCCACTGTGCAGGGGAAAGGGATTTCGTAACTGGCTGTCTCTCTTCCCCCCCCTTCCTCCTTTTCTGCGTAGGGGTGTTGGTGCAATGGAAATTGTGGCTATGGACATGAAAGTGAGCGGAATGTACATTGCCAGGCAGCTCAGTTTCTCTGGAGTCACTTTCAAGATAGAGGAAATCCCACTGGATCGGCAGTACGAGCTTGTCTACAACAAAGCAGCGCAGCTGGTGAGCTAGTGTTTCTCTGTAGATCCCCAGCATCCCGCATTCCTCCCCAGAGAGCTACTGTCTAATCCCGTGTTTTGTTTTTGGGGGGGCCGGGGGGGTTGTGAAGAGGAATATTTTACTCAAGAAGTTGAATGCATTTAACTACTGCCTCCTGCTTCTTAACGAGCATGGGGCTCATTCAGTCATTTGATCAGCTCCGTTGACATTGTGACAGAGGACTCGTTGGCGTGGATTGATTTTCTGGTGGGGTTGTATGCCAGGTGGGGGTGGGGGGGCGTCCGCTTTTCCTGTTGTCTGTATATATGAAATATATATGTGTGTGTACGACCAGGTCTTCAGATGGGTGAGAACGGATGACTCTTTATTTTTTACTCAATGATTTTTGACCAACTTTCTAGTGGGTTTCAAACGTTAAGTGCTGAATACTGGTAGAGTCTCATTAGTATTAATTATCGTTTGTATTGTGGTAGCACCTAAGAGCTGAAGTCATGGGCCAGGATCACTTTGTGCTAGGTGCTGTAGAGATGCAGAACAGAGTTTAATCATCCTCCTTAATCAGCACATGGGAGGATGTAAGGGGACATTAGAGTAGCTGCAACCCAAAATTTAGGTTTGATTTTTTTAAAAAAGAATGGATGGTGTTAGCTTATAAAACTTAAAGAAATATTTCAGTGGCTGCTGCTGCTTCTTTCATGTCATCGTAAACGGCCCTTGCTTGGATTTAACAATTCCCTTGCAGTGTTTGCAACCCAGACATTGCAGCGTTGGGCTGAGGCAGAAGGTGGGAATTGACGGTCTCTTCATTGTCCTAGCTAAATGAAGCACAAGTAAACAAAGAGCATAAATAGGGAAAATATATTTGATATTCAAAGCCCTGATGGTTTTAATAACCTTATGTGTTACAGTGACATGAGTTAGGGACTGGAGTATTAACCTGGCCCTCTTGTGTGTGCTTTCAGTGGGCAGAGGCGATGGTGGTGTTCCAGCAAGCGGCTGACTTTATTGGCTTGGAGTCTCGAAAGTCCTTGTGGGGTCAGTTCTGGTCAGCTCATCAGCGCTTCTTCAAATATCTTTGCATTGCTGCTAAAGTCCGACGCCTCGTTGAGCTTGCCAAGGAGGATCTGGCAAAGGACAAGGTACGGTATTAGAAACCAGGTGCAAAGGGTCAATAAGCGTTAGTCCAACGACATCCGTTATGCATAGGCATTCAGGTGAATCATCGCTGGTGATAGTCATCTTTGACGCCTGTTGTCTTTCTGCAGAATAAAACCACTTTGAATGTTGAGGCCCAGACATGCGTTGTAGAGAACACAACCTCTGTACAAACTGAGGAGAGTGGGGTAAAAGACTGGAATGAGGGTATTTTCATGCACTTGGACACTAGTCTGTGATTGTGTGCAGTGAAAAGGCAGTATATATCTTCTTATATCCTTGACCTAAAGGCATCTAGCCTCCATAGGTGAAACCAGGATTTCAAGTGTTTAATTTCCCATAGTTCAGAATGAATGTTGATGTTTCTTGGCGTTGTTTTATGGTAAACATGAGCAAACGTACTTGAAACAGCATTCTGAGTCGAGTTAGAGTTGAAAGATGTCCTGGATTCTCCAACTCTGCATGGTTAAATACACTTGGCATTGCATTCATTTGACTGGGCAGAGAGAGATGCTGGGGAAATCAGTTAGTTGTAATGATAAAGCATCATAACAATGTTTCTTAACATCGTGGCTGCGTGTATAACCTCAGGCACTGAAAGACAGAGGCTTCAGCAGGAGCCCAGTTTTAGAGCCAAGATATTACTGTGTGTATCTGGGAGGAGTTGGGGTTGAATGTAGAAGGTGCTGGCAAACCGTGAAACGTAATCTCTTCTGGAGCTGATAATGGTTTGCTGAGTGTTGATGCCCAGCAAAATGTAGCATGACCTCATCTCGCTAACACACGGCCATGCTGCCCTTTTGATTTCTCCCCAGTGTATTGTCATCGGGCTCCAGTCCACTGGCGAAGCTCGCACCAGGGAGGTCTTGGACGAGAATGACGGGCACCTAAACTGTTTTGTCTCCGCTGCAGAGTGAGTTAAACCCCCTTGTGCTTTGAAGGGCAGGAATCCGGGGAGGCTCAAAGGCACAGTGAAGCGGGCTCTGTACCAGGGCTGCTTGCACTTTGTGGTCCTGTGAATGCAATTCCTCGAATCCTAAATGAGCTTCACAGACCGAGGACACTGTTTTAAGACACTGTTTCCAAAAGTGACTGTATGTGCTAAGAGCCTTGAAATCGGAGTGCAGTGGCCTTTCCTGCTCTTCCACATGCAGCTGTAGTAATGGCGTGCGCACGAGGACAGCCAGATGTGCAATAGCCTGATTCGTGCACCCAGATGCAGGTGTGCGTGGGCACAACAGGCACACCCGCATTTCTGTGGGAACTTCCATCTCACCCACTCTGAAAAATGCAACCCTCAAAACTGTGAAAAGAGGAAAACTATTTTTAAAGGTACCGGATTAAAAACAAGTGAGCAAGATAATCTGATTCAGAGACCGATCTTGAGATCTTACAAACGTGCTGGAAGGTGAGATGGCACCCCAGGATTTTGGACTATCTCTTTTTGTCCCACCAGAAATCCTGGTTTCAAGAACATTGTCTTTCAGCATCAGTCGAAAGCAGAACGTAGCATTAGATTGCCTTGTCCCAGTAATGCACTAGTTTGTGGTGGTTTGGTTTATGTATTTCTGCATCAGTTAATCTGAGAGCTGACGGTACCCAGTGCACAGTCAGCTGTGGATGATGAGGAACATCTTAAAAAGCACTGAGTCCCATTTTCCAAAGTATCCTGGGCACTGTAGGAGCCTAAATCCTTGGCTTTCAATTAAACTTAGGCACCTAACTCACTTAGGTGCTTTTGAAGATGATCCCCTATTCCATGAACCCAGCTGCCCCTGCACATCAGGTGGCAGGAAACCAAACTGCCTGACTGGGATAAGACCCAGGTGAGTTACGTTTCCTTAGGACCTGTGCAATCAGCAGGGCTGCTGTTAGATTATTTTTGTTTGCATCAGTTTTTATTGCTGATGAAAACAACTGGAGCAAGCTAGACTTGGTGTGAGCTATCAAAGTGCCAAGCATCCCTGCTCTTCCAGGGTATCTCAGTTTTGGCCTATGCCATGCCAGGGGCACCGGTCCAGATATGATCCCACTCCCCCAGAGCAAATACTCGCTTGTTAACTGCTGTAGAATTGAAGCAAGTCAGGCTCCAACAGCTAAGTTGATTTCTGACCTGAGTTGGACATCTGCCTAACACAGGCCAGAAGAGGTCGTAATAGAGCTGGGGGTCGGGACCCCTCAGGGGGTCGCGAGGTTATTACATGGGGGATTGCGAGCTGTCAGCCTCCACCCTAAACCCTGCTTTGCCTCCAGCATTTATAAGGTGTTAAATATATAAAAAAGTGTTTTTCATTTATAAGAGGGGTCACACTCAGAGACTTGCTATGTGAAAGGGGTCACCAGTACAAATGTTTGAGAACCACTGTAGTAGAGGATCATAGTGGTCCCTCGTGACTCCTTGTTCAAAGGTGGTGCTGTTAGTGACCACTTGTGCTGGCCAGCTCTGTCCCCCTCCTGCGGGGCAGGTGTTTACTTGCTCGGCAGTACCATCTCCTAATGTGCCTGCTTCACAGTGTCCAATTGCAACTTCCTGGTTCTGAAGCCCTTCAGCAATAGGGGGGTGCTCTTAGGGGAGTGTGTTTGCAATGGAGCAGTTGCTGACAAAACAAGAAGGGAAGGACTGCTTGCTGTTTGTGCAGGGGAGTCTATAAAACTTTGTTAATGGGGATTCCAGTGGAGGAGGAGGAGAAAACACAGATGGTCAGAAGAATAGCAAGCTGGATTTCATGGCAAGGAGACTCAGAACCTGAATCCTGGCTTGAAGGAAGCAAAGTGACTCTCAGCCTTCTCTGGGTCTCAGCTCTGTACCCAGAGCCAGTCCAGCACTGAGGGCAAAGGGCCTTTCCAGTACCACATAATAGGTATTGTTTAACTCCCACTCTGGTCTGAGAGCCCCTCCTCTATTCCCCAAATACCCCGTCTCACAGCAGGTGGGAATCATGCCCATACCTCTCAGCTGTTGCTTTCAACATTTGTTTCAGCCCAAGCTCATTTAGCGCTGCCTCCTCATTGCACATGGGCCCAGTCCCTCCCAATCCAGCCAGCATTGAAGCATTTACTCTTTCGTTTGCAGTACAGCCCACAAAAGCATCCATTTGATTTCCACCTCTTCTGATTTTTCCATCCAACTAGACCCACAGTGTGTTCCATGTTTTGTCACTGGCCTTTACCTTGCGGGCAAGTAGTTCTGCTTTAGGTTAATCAAAGCACATTCGTTAGACAACCATGACTCAGAGTCTCCGCCATTTCAGGCAGGTCAGTTACACGGCACAGGGTTGGAACCGCTAGCCCACATAACACCCAGAGAAGATGTTGGATGTTGGAACGTACTGGATTTTGCAGTAACAACTTCCAAACATAGAGAGCATCACACTTAAACCTTGCTCTCAGTTACTCTGACGTTTGTGCTGTTTTGGCCTGTCCCATGGCCGCGCGATGCCCATGGCATTTTGTGTTTATATTGCAACAGCTCCCTGGCACGGCTGTGCTGCCTCCGTTCAGCAGGAGTAGCAGGCAGTCTAAAGCAGAGAGCATTTCTCACCACAGCATTCACTCCGTGTGCATACCGTAAGGCTGAGGTCCTGCTGGAGCGAGCCAAGCTCTCTTGTTTCACTCGCGCTGTTTGCCATCAGAACCCTCTGGTGAAATGCAGCCTCCTCCTCTCCATTCGAGTTGCTGTGATTCCTCAGATCCAAGCTGTACTAATCGATAATTGTTCAGGACTCACTAACAGTTAGAGAATGCTTGGTTTGGCCCATTTTCCCATTAAATATATCGATCTCTTAAATACCCATTGATACATTATAACCAGTAGATGTTCCTACTCCTGGTAGCTAGAATAAATTTTGCATCTTACTTTCAGAGGCGTCTTTCTATCACTAATTCAGAAGCACTTTCCTTCAACCAAAAGAAAGAGAGAAAAAGGAACTGGCATTAAAAGAAAACGTAAGACCTCCTTCCACCGCCCAACGTCTGACCTCCTGCCTTTCCGCCTCGCCCCAGCTACTCAGCCTTTTCGTCTCCTTTTCCCTTCCCCACTTCATGCTTTGCCTTGGTTTGGGTTTGCCCTCCCTTAGATCCCTTGCTACAGTCTCTCACCCTAGGCATGTCGCTAGTTACAGCTCTCCATGTCATCTTTCCCCCCCGCAACTCACCTCCCTTCCACCAAATCACTTCCTAGCCCCTGGGATTGCCCAGTAGCCATGCCCTTTCCCCCTGCAATGCAGACTGCTAGACTGACAGGCAGATTTTGCTAGACTCCCAGCTGCACATCTGAGGCCCTCTTGCAGCCAAGGGGTTTTTCTCCTCTACCCCTTACATATAGGGTGGCAGGTGCCCTGGAAAATACTCAGTTATCTACCCTATTCCTGGCTGCGGCTGCAGGTAAGAACTGTCTCCTGTACCACCTGTGTTCCCTCTGTGCTGGGTTCCTTTGCAAGCAGGCTGGACCCTAGCTCTCATGCCCATGGTGACATGGAGGAAGTGGGATATGGCAAAAGGGGGAAGAGGAGAGAGTGGTAAAGGCTGATTTACAGAGATTGCCCAGGCAAACTGCTGCCTGGGCACCAACTGCTGGGGTTTGCTGCCAGCTGAGACCAACGGATCTGTAACGTCTTGCATGGCTGGGGCATTTCTCACTGTGCTGGGAATTCAGTCCTGATGCGACTGGTTTTCCTTCCTGAAACACCAATGCACCAGCCCCTCTCTTTGCCTAAAGATTTTCCTTTAGGGATAGCTAAGCCTGTGGGTTCTTTCCCCACAAGGGCAGAAGAGGAAAGTAGCTGCAATTCTGCTTTGCTAACACATGACCAGGTGAGAGCAAGGTGCAGTTTGCACATTGCCATGTGGCCGTCTTCAGCCCTGGTAAAAGACTGGCTCGTTCTTCCTCTCTCTCTTTTTCCCCCATGCCCAAACGTCTGCCTCTCTCTGATCTGCCTTTCGCTTGGGGCAACCTTAGCTCCCTATGACCTCTCCTCCATTCTCTGAGCCAGTGCTTGCTGTTCTGTGCTGACCTGCCCCGCGGGCCCTCCCCCCCCCACTGATGCGGCTCGCTCTCCCTCACAGGGAAGCAGAAAGGCCGCTGTGCGAAGGCCCTGAAAGGCATGTACGACATGGCGGGCGTGATCAAGATCAGCGACGACAGCAGCACTGATTCGGAGGTGGGGCTGGACAGCGACTTCAATTCCTCCCCGGAGTCCCTGTTCGACAACGACGACGTCATCATTGTCGAACGCACCTACAACGGCTTCGCACCTGAAGACAGAGGTGAGCCAGGCTGGTGCGCTGGAGTTAATTCCTTCCCAGGCCAGGGACAAGCCAGGCATTTGGGGGAGGTCAGGGGATAAGGGTCTGGGCTTATCCTGGTCTCGTACATGTGCAGAATAACATTCCAAATGGATGTAACCCTGGCTTTGCTTAGCATCCCACGTGGGACAGCGGCGCTGAAATCTGATACAGGCGCTTCTTATGGTGTCTCCCCGGGGACAGTGAGGGTCCTGTTATGTGTGGGAGTGGCCATGTTTCCTTGGCAGGGATTGGCCGGCTGTCGCACCCACCAGCTCAGAGCCGGTCCTTGCGTCTCTTTAGGGAGGTTGAGGAAATGGTACCTGCAGACTTCTGACTTCCAGGCTAACGCAGACTTGCTTGGCTATCCTGCACTGCCCAAGTGGGGGAGCCCCCACTCCCGCGTTAAAAGCAAACTGATGTTTGTATAATAGAACGATTGGCTTTTAGCTGATTTATACCTAGTTGTGGTCAGACTTGGGGGGTGGGGTGGAGTGTGGAATACCAGCCTGCGTGAGAGATCTGTCCTGCTACGCACTCATCAACACACGCCCAGTAGCAGTCCTTACTCTCTCAATCAGACCCCTCCTCTCTTGAGCCTCAATCTGGGTCGCTCTATGGTTCTTCTTCACACTGGTCCCAAGCTCTGTGGCTGCTGTGTTCCTTGCCATCCCCTGGCTGGACTCTAAGCACCTACCTTTCAACATTGCAGGCAGTTTGCACTTGCCAGGGTCCCAGAAGGATGTGTATGGCCCGGGAGTGCTAGAACACGTGGAGAAAATGAAACAGGACCTCCTATCAAAAGTAAAAGCACTGGGCAAAGAGCTACCTCTCAATACCTTGGATGAGCTGATTAATCACTTTGGGGGCCCGGAGTACGTGGCAGAGGTATGTCGTATTATGGTCGCCTGGCATTGGGCACTGCAGCTCAACCTGCTGTTCATGGCTCTAACCACTAGAGGGTACCATAATGCCAGCCCTTGGAGAGGTTGTGTTGTGCTCCCAGACCCACGGTTGGTTCACATCTGAGTGGGCAGCCGCTGGCTAACATCATAGCTCCTGGGGGCTAAGGCCATGTCTACACTACTACTTACATCGGCAAAACGTATGTCGCTCGGGTGTGAAAAAACCACCCCCTTGAGCGACATCAGTTTCGCCGACCGAAGCGCTGGTGTCCACAGCTCTCCTGCTGACAGCTACTCCCTCATTGAAGGCGATTAAATTATGTCAACGGGAGAGCTCTCCCCTGTCGGCACAGGGCGGCTCCACGGGAGATCTTACAGCAACGCAGCTGCATTGGGATAGCTATAAGGTCCCTAGTGTAGACAAGACCTTAGTTCCTGACCGTGCCTGTCCAGTGTGTGATGGCGGGGTAGGAGGAGCTCCCTGAGGGATCTCCGTCCCTTTATGCTTTTTGCATTATCTTCCTCACCTTGAGGCCCTGGGTTGTAACCCCCTTCTTCCCAATCCAGGACTGGCTGGGACTCCCTACTACTTATTTACTGTGCTCTTGGCACTTCCTTACTGTGATCTTGGACTAGTTACTTCACTGCCTCAGTTTCCCTAATTGTAAAAAGTAGTCTCCAGGGCAAAAATTCCCTTCGGACGCAGTTTATTGCTCCAGGTTTGGCCAGTATAGACCCTTGCCCATGTGTCTGCCATAACATTTACTTCCCAAATGCTCCATTTCACCCCTGCGCCCCCACTCTGTCTGTCTGTCTGTCTCTCATTAATGACCTGTTTCTTCCCTGGCGGTCATGTAGATGACTGGCCGGAAAGGCCGGGTGGTGAGCAGACCTGACGGCTCCATCATGTATGAGTCCCGGGCTGAGCAGGGCCTCTCCATAGACCACGTCAACCTGAAGGAGAAGGAGCGTTTTATGAGTGGGGAAAAGGTGAGTGAGGCTCTGAACCAGAGACCCCTGCAGCTGCACACTGGAGAAGTTATGGATTGGCATAGTGCTTGTGGGCGGCTACCCCAGATGCATGATGGGACCTTGCAGTCACTGCCTTGCCCCAGATGTGTGTGCCTGTCTCCGTCAGTCCCTTTGCGCTTCACCCTGGAAGCCTGGCACTTGACCATTCGCTTTCCAGAGGAGAGCTGGGCGTGACTGTAGAACCTAGAAATGCTGCTCTTGCAGTGGCCAGAGGGGGCACTGCAGAGTGTCCTGTGAGACTGCCTGCCCCAGGGTCTGAACACCCTGCTGGCCCTAGGATGGAGGCCAAGGATACAGATCTCTCACACAAGCTGGGCAGAGCACTAGACAGCTGTGCCAACCCCTCAGGCCCATAAAATGAACATGAATTGTGCTGGCTTGACCTGCTGGGAAGTGACACGGAAGCAGGGGTCCTTCTGTGGGTCAGGACGAACTGTGTCCTGGGATTTCTCTGGGCCTGCCCCTGAATGCTTTCCATGTAGCCGTTCTCCCAGATCTCTGAGAATACCATTACGTCTCCTCACTCCTGCTGTGTCTCTCTCAGCTCGTAGCAATAATCTCCGAGGCCTCCAGCTCAGGGATCTCTCTCCAAGCAGACAGGCGGGTGAGGAACCAGAAGCGCCGGGTCCACATGACACTGGAACTGCCCTGGAGTGCAGACCGAGCCATACAGCAGTTTGGTGAGCGCCGAACATTCTCAGTCACTTTCTCCCTCTGCTCATTGGATACGGGGTGTAGTTCAGCCCTGTGATTTTCTAGCAGCCCTGCAAACGAAACACCCGCCTGGCCGCCTTCTGGAGCCACAGGGAGTCCAATTGTGTTCAGTGGCACAAAGGGCTAGCCCCAGAAACATGGGGTTCATGCAGCCTGCCAGGACCAGTCCAGGCACAAGGCAGCTGTGATCAACTTTCCTTCAGGGAAAGATGCAGAGCTGCCTTGGGGTGGGGTGTAGTTGATCAAGGGGGAGGGGTAGCTTATCTGTGGGAGCAGAGCACTGGGCTGGTGCACTGGCTGCTCCCCCCAGATCCTGTTCTGGGTCCCATCTTGGTACATAGGGGACACTTGTCAATGCCAAAGAACCTTTGAACTGGAATAACTAGGAGTGCTGCCCATGTGTAGGGGGAAGTGAAGGGCTGGACTGGAGTGTCAGCTCATGGTGCATCCAGGATTGGGATGCATCGGCAGAGTTGTGTGTGTGTGAAGCTAGCATGGCACCTGACCATGCTCTGTGCCTGGGGTGAAGCCAGCCTCTCCTCACAAGAGCAGTAGAGGAAATGAATGTACGGCTCCACTTTAAAACTCGAGTGATTTTTGTGACTGGCCACCCTGCTGTGATCCTGGAGAGGTCAGGGCAGCAGCCCTGCTCTGGCAGTGCCAGGTGGAAAGGTCTGGCAGCACAAAGCCGATGAGAGAAGCTATGTCCCCCCTCCCCAGAAGAGAAGCGTTGGGTTTGGTTTCAAAGCCGATAGGTGCTCTAAGGGAAGCTGCCTCGTTTGTCTGTGTTCCCCACTTCCTTCTCAGCAGCTGTTCCCATGATCGTGTCAGCTTCCACGTCATTCACCCCCATCTCTCTCCAGGTCGAACGCACCGATCGAACCAGGTCTCTGCTCCGGAGTACGTCTTCCTTATCTCTGAGCTGGCGGGGGAGAGGAGGTTCGCGTCCATTGTCGCGAAACGCTTGGAGAGCCTTGTAAGTGCCCCGGAGGATGGCTAGAAATAAAACCCATGCTGGATCTGAACATTTCCGAGTGACTCTGCGTCTGGGGCACCTCTGGTCCCAAACAGAACTCAGGCGAGGGATTGCGTCACCCTGGGCTGACGTGCAGCCACCTCTGCCGCGAAACGAGGAAGCTGTTTAACAGCCTGCAGAACAGGAAGTGAAGAATACTCTACGTAATTGGGATGGCAGGGGAATTTCGGGGAGGTAGATTATAAATCGGGATGTTGGAATTTCCCAGCAGGCAGGAGTGAACACCCATTCTTTTCCAGGAAGGAAATACTCTTTAATGACCATAAGCTATCATTGCCTCAGTTCAGTGTTTCATCATTTCTAATGAATCCATGAGTATCTCTGAGTGTTAATATACTAGCACCTCGCTGTCTTCCCTTAGCATGTCTATGTACTGACTTCTGGTGAAACTTGCTCTACTTTTAAACCGTCCCTCCCTGATTATTTGCTCAAATTAATGGAAAAACCTACATATGAAAATATAGGTGGCGTGTAATCTAATCACTGTGTTTAGGTTGAACATGGTGTCTCACACGCCAGCCGGGTGGCACATGATGCCTCAGATATCTGGAAGAAAAGTGGCATTTTCCAGACACCAGAGCTGGCTTGTGATAATCTTCAACAATCCCGGCGCACGCTGTTGAAGCCGATCAGATACAGTCCTCTGACATGGGGTCACCTTAGGAGTCAGTCTTTAATCAGGGGTTCACTGAGCTTTGTTATGGATGCAGTTGCTTTTCCCAGTGAGTCTCTTCCCCAACCTTTCTGAACAGCTTTGGGCTTTGTCTCTTCTTCCAGGGTGCCTTAACTCACGGCGATAGAAGAGCCACGGAATCCAGAGACCTCAGCAAGTACAACTTTGAGAATAAGGTGACTGTTAGCAATTCTGCATGGTCGTTTAGCAAGCTTAAAATAACCAGCACACCCCTTTGGTAGGACACTGAGCATGGCCAGAGCCAGGGCTGGGGTTGACAGGTCATGGCAGGTTAGGGATCTGCTCTTGTGAGCCCTGGGAACAAAGCTCTTGGTTTTGGCACAAACTACAAACATACGGAGAGCATAATAAGAGAGCTTTAGAGACCTCAATCCTCATAAGGGGGGTGGGATAGCTCAGTGGTTTGAGCATTGGCCTGCTAAACCCAGGGTTGTGAGTTCAATCCTTGAGGGGGCCATTTAGGGAACTGGGGTAAAAATCTGTCTGGGGATTGGTCCTGCTTTGAGCAGGGTCCCTGAGGTCCCTTTCAACCCTGATATTATATGATAACACCCTGCAGGAAGGAGAGAGGTG
The DNA here is from genome assembly GCF_002925995.2 of Terrapene triunguis. Classification (NCBI taxonomy): domain Eukaryota; kingdom Metazoa; phylum Chordata; order Testudines; family Emydidae; genus Terrapene; species Terrapene triunguis. Next base: position 4,863,547 of record NW_020664545.1, read on the forward strand.
TATCCTGGTCTTATGTACAGGGAAACTGAGGCAGAGATGCTGCTTGACTTGCCTACATGCACAAAGGGAATTTGGGGTCGGGCCAGGACCTCATAAGTTCCCAATAATAGTAATACCCAGCTCTTATGTAACACTTTTCATCAGCAGATCTCAAAGCGTTTTCTAAGGGAGGTCAGTATTATCCCCATTTTACAGGTGGGGAAACTGAGGCACATACCGGGGGTGACTTGCCCAAGTTCACCCAGCAAACCAATAGTAGATCTAGGAAGAGAACCCAGGTTGCCTGAGTCCCAGATCAGTACCCCATCCACTAGGCACACTGCCTCTCCCTCCTGTGCTTAGGCCTTGCCTCTCATAGGGCTGGAAGAAGACTCATGGGTGAGACCAGCTACCTGACTTGGGTCTGTACCCAAACACATTAGTTATCCATCAGGTTCTTGATGGACATGCCTCCGGTGGCTGCATCTACTTCAGCATCTGCCAGGATGTCTACGTGCTTCCCACTCATTGCTGGGGAAAGCAGCATCTGAGATCCCTTCTCCACCCCTAAAGTGTGTAGTGAGATCAGAGGACAGAGCTGCTCCCCATCCCCTTGTGACTGTTCTCTCCTTTCCACAGTACGGGACCAGAGCGCTAGACAGGGTCCTCACTACCATCCTCAACCAGACTAAGAGCAAAGTGCCTCTGCCCAAGTATTACCAGGAACGAGAGGATGAATTTTTTCAAGGTGAGAACATTAACTGGGGTTTCTACTTGAAAGTGCTTCTTGCTGGCTCAGTTAGTGTGTGGTAGGGATAGATCACTGGCAGGAAAGCTGGAGCGGGCACGCGGAGCCATTCATTTCCCTCCTCCTGGGGGGAGAAGACACTAAAGGGGCCAACAGCAGGCTGACGTGGACATCTAGAGACAGAGGTGGGGAGAGGGGCAGCACTCTATGGTAAGCGAGGCAGTGGGGTGAGCCAGGTGGCAGTGCCCCTCCCCAGGCGTGGGAGAATGCAGAGGTGGGATCTTTTCTTACTGGGGTGACACAGTTCAGGGCAACTGCACTTGTATTTCCCCCTTGTGGGCCAGTAAAGGCACCCACTTTAGGCTCCTGGCTGCTACCTCTCTTGGGTGGAAACTCGTGCCTCTCTCCCTCTTGACCGGGATATGTCCAGGCTGCATAGTTTCCTGCCTACACTGTGAATTCCCCAGCAAGTCAGACTGGCTACGCAGGCCTGCTTTGCCTTCCCCTGAGAGGCTATAAACAGCGTAATGGCCCACGGTTAGCAAATACCACCTCGCCCTTTCTGAGCAAGCACATTTATCCTCAAGGTGAAAGCACAACAGAGAAAATCATTAGCGTGGCAAAAGAACTTGCCCGCCTGCTAATAGGCTTACCAGAGATCACCCCAACTCCCACTGGTAGGAGTCAGTCCTTCCAGCCCCACATGCGGGATTTTCAAGTCCATAACAGCTGTTAGTTCAGAACAAGCACACAGACTGCGCAGATCAGCCTGTTCCTTTATGCGGCTTGGGCCTTTGCTGTCTCCTCGGGGGGTAGCGTCAAAACGGCCAGGCTTTTGCACAACCAGGGGGTGGGAAACCCACGTTACTTGTTTGCCACAGTTCATTCTTGTCTGGCACATTTGTTTCCAATAGTCCTTTGACGCTCCTGACACTTCCCAGGGTTTACCTCGGTCACGGCTCCCCCCAGAGAAGTTACATACCGTCCCACCGTAATACATCAACACCACATTTTTAATACAAGGGGGATTCCAAAGCTACTTCACCTTAATTCAATAAGACTTTGCCAGGAGATTGCCCTCTCTGTCATCGGGGGAGTGGCCATCTCAGCAAACAGGGGAAGCAGCCCTGTAGCAGGACTGCTGAGATATGAGGGACTTCGTGGCATTGGGGTGGAGGCCACACGACAGCTCACAACCTTCAAGGCATGTGCTTCCCCTTCTGTCATTCTAGAAATGAAACAAGGTCTCATCTCGGTCGGGATCTGCTGCAAGGAGATGAAATACGGCTACGTATCGGTGGAGAAGGGTAAGCCTGGAATCTCCTCCCCGCCTTGTGGAGGGACAGGCTAAGGGACAACACTAAGTTACCGTAGCACACGTTTGCTGCCGTCCTCCTGGCGCACGTCAGACTTGTCCTGTAGCCGGCGCGGGATGCAGCACTTGGGAAGCCGGAGGGAAGCTCTGCAGGTGCTTGGCCAGCAGAAGCAGAGCATCTTTGCCAATCCTTGGTCTGCGAGGCCCAGCCTGACTACCAGCCAAGCTCTAGGGGCCCCGGCAGTGTTGGCTTCCAATGGGTCCCCCTGCCGGCTCTCCTGGAGAAAGCAGAGGTGCTCCCCTGCTCTCTGGGATGGTGGGGGGAGGGGGAGTTGTCACTGAGCTGCTCAGATTCCCTACCCTGAGCTGCGCTCTCCGTTGCAGACTGCTCCATAACCAAGTTCCTGAATCGCATCCTGGGCCTGGAGGTGCACAAGCAGAACATGCTCTTCCAGTACTTCACCGACACCTTCGACCACCTGATTGAGAAGGACAAGAAGGAGGGCAAATACGACATGGGCATCTTAGGTAGGAGAAGGGAGAGGGGGGGAAACTCCTCCCTGCTGGGAGCCCACTGGTGTCATGTCCCCCGCTGCTGCACCCTTCAAACCCAGGCACTTCTTCAATGGCCAGTGGCTTTCTGTGCCGGATGCTGGGTGTGACTGGGCTGCCTACACTCTGTGCATCCTACGCTCCCATTAGCTCTTGATCTGGTCTGGGCTTCACACTCTGGTGACCCCGCCCCCAGCTGGGCGTTCAGACCTAGAGAAGCTGGTGCCCTTCCATGCTAGGTCAGCACCCATCAGGAGAGCGGGATTCAAACCCCAGCCTCTTTAGCCCTGCCTAGGCTTTCGAGTGCTAGGAGCTTGCCCCTGTGCCTCAGCCTACGGGGTGGGTTGCTGGGAGAAGATGGTAGTGCCGTGACTCCACTGGCTAATCCAGGGGAAGGGAGCAGCGCTCTGAAGGGCTCCGTGCCTGCCCTAAGCTGGAGAGGATGGGTGGTGGAGGGGAAGGTGGGGGCCCTGGCTGGTGATAAGCCTGCACTGGGTGCTCTCTCACAGGAAGAATGCTCGGGACGGGCTTGGGGGAACGGCATCCCCAGGTTGACGGCCCAGGACGCTCTGGTGCCCAGACCTTGGTGGGTCTCCTACAGCAGGACAAACCCCCAGAGAAGAGCAGGCTGCAGGGCAGCTGAGGGGCTGTGGGATTAGGGACTCTCAGCTTCCCCTAATAACCCCCCAGCTGCAGGGCCCGGGCCTGATCCCTGCCCTGCAATGAACGGGAGGGAGTTGTTGCACCATAAGGGTTGGCTGAACCAGTGCAGAGCTCCCGGGGGGCGGGGCTGGGAACCCCAGGAGTAAATGGAGGTGGCCAGGCTGCGACGTGGAGCTCTGCCACTCACCAGAGGTCTAAGGGCTGTTTCTTTCTGCTGCCTCCACAGACTTAGCCCCCGGCGTGGATGAGATTTACGAGGAGAGCCAGGAGGTTTTCCTGACCCCAGGGCATCCCCAGGACGGGCAGGTGGTTTTCTATGAGGTAAGGGGCTAGGTAAGGTCTCTGCCAGGGCAGCCCTGTCCATGGGTACCCAGAGCACATAGCCGCTCTTGGGCAGCCCTCGCTCCGGCTGTTGTTCCTGGCCTGGATCTTGGTCCTCCTTGTCCAGGTGTAGGCTGCGCAGCCTCAGGAAGGAGACTCTGTCCCGCACGCTGGTATTGAAGTGGTGCCAGGAGACCCCGATCAGGGCCTCTTGTGCTAGGCGCTGTACACAGGAGCCAAGGAGAGTCTCTGCCCATCAGCTCATCCCCATCCTAGCACATGGGTACTTCAGCAGCCAAAGTGTCCTCTTCCCTGCTTGGGCACGGGGGGCACCTTGCCCAACCCCAGTTCCCTGAGCTGAACGAGCTGGCAGGCATCCTTGCTGGGTCTCCAGCATGGCACTTCCCGGACGCTCCCGTCCCATGGGGCATGTTTTGGCAGAGATCTCGGTACCGCTCTGCCCACCCACTCACCTTTACACACTGTCTGGGCTTCACACTCTCCTGCCTTTCCTCCTGCCAGAGCGGCTGTGGTCTGTGCCGCATGTGCCTAGTTGTAGTTGCTACACGGCAGCCAGTGCTTCCCCCGGTTACTCTACCATGGAAGCAATTGCTATCGTTGCCATGGGAATGATGGGAGACGGGAAGCAGGGCGAATGCGGGGTCTGCTCATCTTTAGGCTAAGGAGAGAGAGAGAGAGAGAGAGAGTGTTTGTGAGAGAGAAGGGGGGGGACGGATACTCCGACACCTGCCATCCATAAAACACGAGGGTTCTCATTTGTCCTGTTAGATCAGCGTCGACAGAGGCCTGAAGTGGGAGGAGGCCTACGAGAAATCGCTCAAACTGACGGGCACCTACGACGGCTTCTACCTCTCCCACAAGGTGAACTCCCCAGCGCCACCAGGGCTGCTGCCCCACACGTCTGAGATGGGCTCCAGCGGGGGCGGCTGGTTGTTGGCAGCCAGCAAGAGGCCAGTGGCAACAATCGATGCCTCGCTGACCGGTCACCAGGGGCCCAGAAAAGCCTCTGAGGAGCTGCAGTTTCGTTTTGCCCAGCGCAGGAGGGGGGTTGACTTCAAAAGGCCGAGGGTGGGGGAGGAGGGAGATTGTAACGGGAGTAACAAAAAGATCCTTGTTCCTGGAGCCATATCCGCTCGGACAGCGCATTCCCCGCCATGGAGTGAGCCCAGCTCACGGCAGGAGGAGTGAATGGGGGAGGGTGCCGACTGGAATTCCCCTGCCGCCAGTGTACGGCCGCTGCAGAGCCAGCGTCCCCGTCAGCCGCCCCGCTCTCGGAAGCAGGGGTGCAGACATATGTTGGAAGCGTGGCCCTTCTGGGGAGGCGCCGCGTCCAATCCGCCCATGGCGCACGCGAGTGTAACGGTGCACCTTGTGCCCACAGACGCGAGGCTGTAAATACACCTGCCTGCTGGCGGAGCAGGGCCGCGGGAAGAACTTCATCCTCTACAAGCCCAACATCGGCAAGCAGAGCCAGCCCGAAAGCCTCGAAAGCCTCTTTAAGAAGTACCGCCAGGTAGGTGGGAGCCGCAGGAGCCAGCTGCTGCCCTTCCCCTCCATCTCCCGCAAGGCTGAGCGGGAGGGACACTGCCTGTGCCCCGGCTGCCCTCTGCACATGGGAATTGCAGCTGATCAAGGAACCTGTGACCCAACCACGGTCGGGGCAGAGGGGAGAGTCCTTGGGGCCGAACGCTCCCCTGGGAGCAAAGCTCTGCAGGCGCATGGTTCTGTAGGCAGAGATGTAGGGATGGGCTCTGCCTTCCCAGAGGCATGCACAGCAAATCTCCCCCTGGCGCCAGCGTGGGGCTGAGCTGGGACACGTCCGTCCGAATTCTCAGCAGGTCAGTGTTCTTCAGACCCAACGCTGACGCCCCAGAGGGGTACGGCGGGCACCGGGAGAGGAGTGCTGGCATGAGGGGCTCAGAGTGCATGGGGGGGTTGGCTGCCCTTTGCCAGGGCTGGATGCAGAGTATCGGACTCAACGGATCAGCGCTCTGCTCCCTGCCTGGCAGAGCGTGTCCGGGGGTTGTTTGCTCCCGTGTGTTCAAATGCCAACACTGCCGTCAGCACAGGGGGAAAGGGAAAATCAGCCGTACCTTCCGTGCTTGCCCTTGTCTAGCTGCCACGTGTGCACCTCAGCGTGCCTTGCACACCGATCAGTGGAGCCTCTCGGCACTCCTGGCAGGAATCACTGTTCCCAATTTACAGCTGGGGAGACTGAGGCACACAGGTGCTGTGACTTGCCCAAAGTCCCTTCCCGTCTGGCAGAGCTGGGGATAGAACCCAGGTGTCCTGACTCCCAGTGCGGGGCCTTAGCCCTCCACCACCCTGAGGAGAGTGGAAAAGTAAAAGTCTAAGTTGGCCTCTGGCGGTGTCCCTTGCAGGTGCGGCCCGAGGAAGCCAAGGAACACTGGGAGAGCAGCTACCTCTTCTCCTTCACAAAGTGTAACCACGCCGTCTGGTAAGTGACGCCCAGTGCCAGAGGGCCTGGCCTACTCTGGGCTCCCTGCTGGGGAAGCTCGGAGCCCTGTCCTTCCCAGAGACAGAGCCCTGTCCAAACCGGGGTAGCTGCTGCTGGCTCTGGCTCTGCATTAAAGGGTCTTCACCGCTCTGCGTGATCTTGCTTCTTCTGTGAGCTGCTTTGCCTGGCCTGTCCCAGGGGTCCCCACTAATACTGCAGGAGCTAGCCCCCTGCCGCCCCGCATCTGGGGTCAGCCACCTGCGGGGGAGGAGAGGGGCATCCTCCTTCCACTCACTCCCCACCCACAACAAGCCAGGGGAAGGGGCTGCTGGTAACTCTTGTTCTCTTCCTCTCTGCAAACCTGAAGGAACAGAACCTGCAAACTAATCCAAGAGGGAAAGGAGTGTTTCCAGGGCATGCGCCTGCGCCGTTACTACATGCTGTGCGGCGCGCTGCTGCGGGTCTGGAGCAAGATCGCCAGCATCATGTCGGACATCACCAACACCAGCTACCTGCAGATCGTCCGCCTCAAGACCAAGGAGAAGAAAAAACAAGTTGGTGAGTGCAGGGGTCAGCGTGCTGGGCGGCGCTGTGGTGGCAGGGAAGGGGAAGTGAGCTGCATGCCATGTTTCAGGGGGATGTGGTGGGGTTCCTGGATTCCCTCCTTTTCCAAGCAGGGCCCTGCAGGTCTCTCTCCTCTCCCCGATCCAGACCGGGCAGCTCTGTGATTAAGGAGATCCTGTGGGATGAGAGCAGGAGAAGCATGTAACTCCCGGCCCATTCACTTTGCATGCTCCGGGCCAGGCCTTGGCATGGAGCAGGGGATCTGTATCCCTGGGGTGGAGTGGGGAAGGGGAATTAGCCCAGCATTTGGGCATGTCCCAGGCATGGTGCACCCTCTGCTCAGGTCTGGGTGTGAAGGCAGTGCTGTTGCTGCCCACTACACGCCTGCCCCCTGGCACCCTTCACTGCAGGGACTACTGATGCCATCCCACTAGCGCAGTCTGGGAACCTGTCTGCGGACCGCCTGCTGTCTCCTCTGCTGCCAAGCCTAGGACAGGGCTGCAGAGCTGTGGGGATGCAGCTTGCTGTGTAGGCAGTGAAACTGGCAGCCTGGGGGGGGCAGGGGGGGCTGAGGGATGCGATTAGCCCAGACACTGGGTCCCACTCCCAGGAGCTCAGGTGCTTTGGGGGCTGACACAGCATGTTCCATCTCCCAGGGATAAAGATCCCCGAGAGCTGCGTCCATAGGGTGCGGGAGGAGCTGAAGCAGATGGACGAGAATGTAAAGCAGAAGCATAACCACCAGGCCCTTCTGGCCCAGGACCGGAGCCTGCCGTACTCCATGCCACAGCATGTCCTGCAGCAGCCCCATGACCTCTGCCAGCCTGTGGCCAGGCTCCCCCTGCCCAGACACTCCCTGCACCAGGACGAGATCCTGGACTTGACCTACAGCCCTCCCAGCGACAGCCTCTCCAACCTGGCCTTGAAGCACGAATCCCTGGGCGCTTTACACTTCCCACCGGAGCCTGTTCTCCAGCCACACCAGCAGCACAGGATGCCCTTGCATTTCAGCCTCCCTCCTGTCTTCGAGAGCCCGGCCCCAGCTCTGGCGGGGAACATGCCTCTCAACTCGTCCCCGCACGACCACGTGCCTCTCCCCCATCCCGACCACCTGCAGACACTGCCGCAGCAGCAGCTGCCGCCGGAAGACTTAGCCCAGCAGGAGAACATCAATTTCAAGGAGGTGCTGGAAGACATGCTGAGGACGCTGTACGTGGCCCCTCAGGACAGCGCGCTCTCCCAGGAGCGCCAGAGCGTCATCCAGTTCACCAGGCCCTTTGAACACTTCTGAGGGGCCAGCTGAGGGCCGGGGTGGGGCTCAGACACAGGCACTGTGCCCCTCCCTAGCCTCTCGCCTGCCTGCCTTTGGCAGGAGCGCTGGCGCGGAGGGAGCCCTGGCTCTTGTATTGCTTTGCAATGACCCACGTGTCTCAGTTCGGGGGCAGGGGGATCGCGTATTCCTTACAGCAAAGTTTATTTATATATAATATACAGCCACACATGTATAGAGTTGTACATATCATGTGTATAAAGGGGGGTGGGGGTGGCAAAGTGCTTTTATCACAGAGCTCAGCTGATCGGGACCCATGTCCTCTGCAGCGGGATGGACCTGCTCAAACAACCGCGCCCAGGTAGGACAGAGAGGAGAGCCATTGACGGCCCCAGCCCCTCCCCACACCCATCTCCACACCGACTACAGAGTTGAAAGGGGGATTCACCCCCCTCTCCCCGGGGCGTGTGCAGCAGCTGCTAACTGCAGTGTCGGCAGACGGAAACGTTCTGACCCCCAAAGCGATCCTGTTACCAGAGTGTCAGTGATGGCAAAAGCCATGGTTCCCAGCCGTTGTGGGCAGCTTGGCTGGGTCAGCCGGAGCCAGGCTCACACTTGGGCTCTTCCATCCCAGCCCTGGAGCTTGGTGCCACTCGAAACACCAGAGTCTTGAGGGAATGGGGGGCAGGCACTTGGGCCTAATACAGAGGCGGGGACCGCGGGGGAAGTGACAGAAGTCCCAGTGCAGGCTGGGAACCACTGAGCTAAAGCATCCATCTGTGTAGGATTGGGTGGGGCCAGCTGGAGAGACATTCAACTGACTACAGGTCATGTTCTCGCTCTCTGCTCTCCAGTTAGTCCATGCCACCCCTTTCTCTTGGGAGGGGAAACTGACATGCTTTGGGCTGCCCTGACTTCCCCAATGGGATGGGGAACAACTCTTCTGCACTAATGTGCCCACTTTATCAGTATTCAGCAATGAACTCCTTAGCCCCTGGCCAGCCTTCCCATCATCCTCTTCTGCCTGATGGCTGCTGGCCAGTCTGCACGCTCAGCCCCGGGGCTCCTTGTGGTGGCGGCAGCTGCAGCGTGGCCGCGCTTTCCAAGTCTTGCTCTCTGTCGCATTCTCTCCTGGAGCCAACTGGCTAGTACCGTTCCAATGGGTTCGTTCGCAGCTGGGCAGCGGGGCCAGGCCTGAGTCCGGGAAAGCAGGAGGGGCCCCATGTCTGGATCTTAAAGCTCCAACACAGGCCACTGTTGATTTCAATGGCTGTTACAGCCGGCTCCACTTTGAATACCAAAGAGCAAACTCCTGCTTAGCCAACCTGAGCAGCGCACCCCCATAGTCTCTCCCGGGCACGCCACACCCTGCTCCTCCCACCAGCAGTAGCCCTGAGCAGAAGCACGGGCCTGTTGGACCAGTAGCTTGCTAGGCTTCATGCTGCAGGGGCTGCTAGCTTTACACAGAATGGATGCAATCCAAACGGAGAGGCGCACAGCACCCCGACAGCGACACTGCTCCTAGGGTCATGGACCTGCCTCAAGCGAGCTCTGACGTTGCAGCCGCCTCTGACTTGGGCAGCTCTGTAGTAAACCTGCTTTTTTTATTTACTCAGACAATGGTTTTTGTTTCCTTGGCAGTGCGTCCCTGTCAGCCCCAGGGCAGGGAGTCTGCGCCCGCCCCTCCCGGCTGGCAGCGTTCGCCTGGCTGTGCTGTAACACTCTTCTCGCTGCCTCAGCCATTCCCGTGTTCGTCCTTTTTCTGAGTCGAGTCATCCTGGCATTTCCGGGAGCATGCCCGGCGTTCTGGAGGGGAGGAAGTGTGACCCCAATGTCTGGTCCTGCCTCTTTAGCATGCAGAGCTCCCATTGCCCATCACACACCCTTCCTTGGCTAATTCTTACCAGACACAGCAAGTCCCTGGGGGGCGTGGAGTGGGGAGATCTGTGCTGGAGCAGGACCATCAGTGGGATCTGCCCAAAGCTGTAAGAGGAGTTAATGGTGGAGTGGGGTGTTCTTGCCCCCTGCAGAGAGATCCCCAGCCACAGGTGGAGATTTCGGTGATTGTCACCTGATCTGTCTCACTTAGCAGAGTTTAGCAACCAGCTGCCTTCTCTTTGTGACTCAGTTTCCCCATCTGTAACACAGGGATGTGATATTCCCCTACCTTTCTAAAGTGCTGTGACCTCTGTAACCCAGTGCAAAGTATTGGTAGCACGTCCTGCCTGGGGGACAGGGAAGCACCTAGTCTCCCAAGCCAGTGGACCATGGTCTCCTTCTCTTCCCACTTCACTCCCCCCTCCTCGCCCTGCACACGGTAGGCCCTGCGCTCTAGGCCAGTCCAGGTGTGGTCTCCCGCCTTTCGTTCGAGGGTCCTGTGTCTTTTTACACCCTTTGCCTCTCCCCGGCCAGGAAGGAGGAGGAGGTTTATTATTTAGATTTCAGCAGTGCCCATCATGTGCTGGGCAGGCCCTGCCATTCCCCCACTTCCCAGGAGATGGAGGGCTTTGCAGGGGCCAGTTCTGAGTAGAATTCGAGATATCCTCTATGCCCCCTGGCCTCCGACTAAACACCAAAGATCAGAAAAAATCCCCCCTGAAACTGGAAGCCCAAACTGTGAAGTCCAGATGACATGATCCATTGTTTGGCAGGAATGCGCCTATCCTTGGTGGTGCATTTCCAACCCCCAGGAATCTCTCTAGTTTTCTTCCTAGTTTATCACTTAATTGCACTAACCCACCTCTGCGCTGAGCTGCTGGAGAGCCTTGCATTGCGCTGCGTGTGCACAAAAGTCCTGTCCCGTCTTGTTCCGCTCGTGCATTCACCTGAATTGCCAAGGAAGGGGCCTCTTGTAGGCAGACAGCAAAGATGCCCCTTTCTTGTGATCAGAGAACATCCCTTTTCCAGGCCTAGATAAAGGCAGGCCCCTCCCTGGTTCTGTCGAATACACTCCCCCACTCTATTTATAATGCTCCCTGGATTCATGACACTCAGAGAGAATCTTTGAAAATCCTTGGAACCCCTGAGCCCTTATTTAATTTCTTTGTCATTCATTTGGGCACCTGTCAAACTCTCAGCAAAAGTTAAAAAACACACCAAGAAAACCAATTTCAAACAGGCGTAAACTCAGGAATAATCATCAGGTGCTCTCTTTCTATCCGCCCACACCAGTGGGTCCCCCAAAAAATATGACCGGGAGTTTTATGTGGTGGTTTTGTTGCTGTTTTAATTCTAAGATATATGCAATTCTTCTCTCCCAATCTCTGGAAAAGACAGGGCACCTTCAAGAAAATACTTTCCCCACCCGATCCTGTGTTTTTGTCAGGGTTAATAATATGTAACAGTCTCTTTTAACTAAATTATTATGCAGTTGTCCTACTGATTGTATGTATTTTTTTAAATGAATCCTTTTCCCTTCCTTACACCTTTTTGTTAGCACTTTTTAATCCGCTTGTTTGTTTGCCTTTGTTTTTCTGTGTGTATTTATAATGAATTGAGATGTATATATGTAAAGAGATTTTTTTTTTTAGAATATGTGCCTTTGACTAATTTCTAAATTTTCTACTTGCATCAGAAGGATAATTTTTGCATTCTGCTCAGTAAAGATGGAAAGGAAGCCACGCATGAGATCTGTGTAAGTCCCAGCTCTGTGTATATGTGTGTGTGTGTGCGTGTGTCTCTGTCTATCTAGATTTGTACTCGCCCAAGGCTCACCTCTCTGGGAGCTAGGTTAGGCAACTGGAGACCATGGTGATGGGCAAATGTATAAAAACCTTGGGGTGGGTCTTGGTGTTGGATGTGATTTTGAAAAGCCCTCCCCAGGTTGATGCATGGGTTACTGACTCCAGATGACTCTCTTGATGGTAGCCAGCTCCAAGATCTAAGACCTCGTCTACACTGGGGACTACGCTATTTATCTCCACCGCTGATAGCAAGGGGGAGAGCCCGACTGCGGTCAGTTGACTAAATGATATGGGGCTTAAAACACCAGAGGTGACGGTAACCTACCTCCCCTTGGGCTCCTAGAACTGCTACCGCCTAGTGTGGACAAGTCTTACAACCAAACGAAGCCTTAGTGGCAGGAGGCCCTAGTGTCGCTCAGCGGACAATTAGAACTGCATTACCTTGAATCGGTACTGGGAGCGGAAGTGGGTTGACTCTGTTGGGAGGAGGGGGTGGGATTCTACTCTGCAAAAATTCCCAGAACCTGCTCCCTGTCCTCGCTCGTGGAAACAATTCCTGCACATGTGCGCACCCCCCGTGTCTGCAGCATCAGTTCTCTGATCATTAGTGACACCCCCTTCTCCCCCCCCCCGTGCCATGTGTCTGCGTTGAGGGCTCCTGCACCTGTATTTTCCTCACATTCCACCAAGGGCACCCACCCTTGGCTCCTCAGCTGTCACCTTTTGGGCAAAGACCCGTATCTCTCTCCCATCTGACCGGGATTTTCCAGGCTGTACAGTTCACTGCCTACATTATGAATTCCCCAGCAAGTCCGACTGCCTAAAAGGCCAACGTCTCTGCTTTGCCTTTTCCGCACAACTCTAAACAGCGTAATTTCCCACAGTTAGACCGTACCACCCACCTCTTCCAAGCACATTTATTCGCAAGGTGAAAACATATGAGAGAAAACACATTAACCTAATAAAAGAACCTAATTGCCTACTAACAAGCTCACCGGAGATCACCCCAACTCCACCCAGGCCTCTGGCAGGAGTCAGTCCTTCACACCCCACACGGGGGTTTCTGTGGTTACATGTTCAGAACAAGAACCACCATGAATTTGAGTCTTCCTCCTTTATCCAGTCTGGGGCTTTGCTTCGCAGAGACCATGCATAGATAATCAGCCAGACCGTAGTTCTCTCCCCAGGGCGTAGCTTCAAAAGATGGAGTCTGGAAGTGAGAATTTGCATTCCCCTTCTGCCAGGTATTTCCTTTGGTGGTCCTGCAAGTTCTTTCTGGTCTGGCACATTGTTTCAAATAGTCCTTCGAAGTTCATGCCACACCCCAGTGCTTACACTGGCCATGTCTCCCCCTTAGAGAATTTACACACAATCCCACTGCCATACATACATTTTGCTTTCAGAATACCATGGACTCCAAAGCTATTTAACCTTAATTCAATAAAATCTCCCAGAGATGTTTTAGGAAATTATGGTATCTGTCACACCGTGTTTCTATCCAGCACCTCCGTAAGGAGTTGATAGCACAATCCTCTGAATAAGAGACTCTCCACCCTGGGCTGGGGAAATCATGCTGACAGCCACTATGTTTGGTACATGGTGGGTGGCTGTATGGCTTCCAAAAGCACACCAAGAACGCCCTGCTTTGGAGGACTGGCTGGGTTTAGCTCCCCTCCCAAGTGCTCTGAATGCTGCTCCTGCTGTCTCACCTGCCAGGACTCTCCAGGCTGTTTGCCCTGGCTCTGCTGGGTGGTATTTGAGGAGTCCTTGTGACTGTTACCATCACCTCCCATTAAGGGGAATGTAGCTCTTGTAAACAAGGTAGCAAAATTCCCTTGGGATGCAAATCTGCCACTAATCCCTCCAGAGTTTTGCTGTGTCAACTCAGCCAGGCCCCTGGACAATGGATTCCCTTCCCTGGGCAGAGCATAGGGCTGTCACAGCACCTGGACTCCAGCAAGGTCACAACTAATCCCTAATTGTTGTGGCATCAATGATCCTCTTGTCCAGTGTATCAATCCTGCTTAATCTCTGCTGTCCTATCCCAGCGGGGAAGTGGCTTGGCAAAGGCTTGATGCTGAAAGGTGCTTCCTTTCTCACCCTAACTTAATAAATGTTTGGGACTCGACTGCTGGTTTCTCAGCCTGGGAGCTTTTGCCCTATACAACAGGGCCCACATTGGCAGCACAAGTGGCCCTGCCTCTCTTGGGCCTGAGAGGGGCCTATTGGAGTACATCCGGCAGCATGCTTTGCTAGCCGTCCCCTATTCAGTCGTCGGCTTCTCTGCCCACTCCACTGGTGTTGATTGTTGTGGGGTGTTCATCCACTGGGATCTGGGCTCATCCTCATCTCAGCAGTCAGACACGTAGCGTTCAGGTAAAGAAATCCCCACAGAACCCAAACCTGCAGGAGTGGGGGAAGGAGTTCCTGACCACTGTGCCAATCGACGTAGCAAGGGTCTGAGTTAGAGCTGGCTTCTGTTGTCTGCTGCCTTCGCGAGTCCCTAGGTGAAGATGGGCCCTCCTTGCCTAGTAGTGCTGCTCTAAGTCTCCTCTACCAGCAATAGTTTGTGGGGGAGAGAGGTGGATGCTTTTCACTACATTTTATACAGTAGCCCTGTCGCGAAGCAAAGAAGACAATAGTGGGCAGTTTGAAGTGAAGACCCAGACTTGACATGCCTGGCCTTGCTGATCCCCGGTGCAGTTAAATCCTCTCCCTTTTTAGTTTGCAAACAGCTCCTTTGATGGAATAAAGAGCACAAAGGTGCTGCTGCCATGTGTCAGTGCTTCTCAGCGGTGCACTTCAGCTGCTCTAGGTAGGAAATGAGATGACCTGCCTCCCTCCCCTTTCTGAAGCACTGTAAGGCCCAGTTGGTTTGCAATGGGCCATTGCAGACAAGTCCTCCAGCCACTTAACTGCTGAGACCAGGTCCCAACTGCTTTACATTTTTCTATGCACCTACACTCCTCCCGGCTAGCCAGGGCTCCTACTCTGGTGCTGCAGATGCATTTAATTGCGTCTATAAAACAGCTTATTCTCATACATCTTTCATTGTTAGTTAATTGCTTCTGGCTTTAACTCGTGCTGTTGGGTAGTCAGGACCTTTTCACCTTCTCTTTACCAGTTACCTTCCTTGCTCTCCTCCTGCTCCCTGTCATCACAGATACTAAGCTACTCTTACCAAAAGGGGAAAGTTTATAGAACCGCCCAACACACCCCACTTCCTTAGCCAGGGGCCTGCACCCCTCCTGCCCCTTAAGAGGGGGTCATGGTGAATGATTGGCTGAATGTGAGCTCACTGTGGCCAAAAGAGCTAATGCGATCCTGGGCTGCATAACGGGGGGGGAATCTCAGGTAGGAGTAGAGAGGTTATTTTACCTCTGTATTTAGCCTAGGTGTGACTGCTGCATCCAATTCTGGGGTCTACAATTCAGGGATGTGGATAATTAGAGATTGATGCAAATGATTAGAAGCCTGACTGCAGACACAGATGGAAGATGTGCCCTCTCTTTAGTTTAATGAGAAGGTTCAGGGGTGACTTGATTGTCTAAAAGTACCTACCCAGGGAACAAGTAGGTAACCAAGGGCTTGTCAGTTTAACAAAGAAAGGTATAATGCCATCCAAGAGCTGGCAGTTGATGCTAGACAAGTTCAGACTGGAAATAAGGTAATTTAACAGTGAGTAATTAACCACTGAAACGCTTTACAAGAGTCATGGATTCTCCATCACACAATTTTTAAATGTAAACTGGATGTTTCTCTAAAAGATTTGCTCCAGGAACTACTCAGGGAAGGTCTCTGGCCTGAGAAACACATGAGGTCTGATCACAATGGTCCCTTCTAGCCTCAGAATCCATAAAACCCCCTGAAGACATTTTACAAGACAACTCTAGGCCAGTTCAAGACTCACCCAGGTGGGGTGGTTTGTGCTGCTCTGTGTGCGTCATGCTAGTTTATTAGGGCTGTGAGTGCAGCAGGGCCATCCCATTAACTGCCACGCCCTGGCTCATAGGGCACTTCCTACAACTGAGGGTGCAGGCTGGGGCACTGGTCAGACAGGATGGGTTCTTCAGTCCCCCCCGGTTTGTGTTTCACCAGGGAAAGGAGTGTAGGCAGGAGCCTTCAACCTCTCCCTCATGCCCATCCTTCCACACTACTACAGCAATATAAGTTACTGCAGCTGGCTTGGCTGCCTAATTAATATAGGCAGGTTGGGGAGGTTTCTTTAAGCATGTTTACCTTGTTCACCACATTTGTCTCTTGCGGAGAGAGCCCAACCCTCTGGCTACTTTACACTTAACCCTTTAGAGACACCCTCCCACTGCTGTGGGAGCTTAAGAATTCTGTACACTGCAGAGCCAGTTGTGTTGAACAGAGATGCTTGATTTGAATGCAAATGTAGAAACTAGATCCACACCTGGTGTGAAATCATCAGTCCATTAACAATGCAGCTGTGCCCCACAGAGCAGCTGGCCTAGTGCTCACAACTAAATTCAGCCACACAAAACAAGTCACATGTGACTGGTCGATGCTGCAGCCTCCCTTGCTCCCAGCGACAGGCAGCCCTGCTGTAACTGAACTGCCAGAAGATGCTGCCTTAGCCTGCTTGGGGAAATCTAGAAAAAAATAGCCCCAGGGAAGGTCTCGGC
The DNA here is from genome assembly GCF_002925995.2 of Terrapene triunguis. NCBI lineage: Eukaryota > Metazoa > Chordata > Testudines > Emydidae > Terrapene > Terrapene triunguis. The sequence continues at coordinate 4,879,770 of NW_020664545.1, forward strand.
ACTTGCTGCTTAATTCCTATTGGTATTACCAAGGATTATCCCGCTCAGACCCAGCTGTTGGCTCCAAGAGCAGGAGTTACATAAACTCATGTTTAGCACAGGCTTGGGCAGAATAAAATGTTTCCTTGGGTAAAATTACTTCCCCAGGATCCAGCTAACCTGTTTCAAACGCCCAGCAGCAGAGTCCATTGCTTTCTGCTCCCCACCACTCTGACAGTGGCCAGCATAAAAGTTGCCGATACAACCCGACTCTTTTCCCCAGCAGCTGTTCCCTGGCACTGCACAGAAGAGAGCATCCTCCCCCACAGAGATTGTTGCTACTTGGAAGAGTCACTGGAGCTTCCTATTCTGCACCATGTTACACACAGCTGCTTCCAACAGACTCAGGCAAGACATTTGTCAGTTTCAGCATAAACTTTTATTGCAACAAAAGTGAGTGCCCAAGTCAGGTCTATGGAAACTGCCCAGCAACAGCCACCAGCCCAGTGAAGCCTTCTTCCCGCAGATGCACGCCAAGCTTTCGGGTCTGCCTCACCAGCAGGCTGGCTTTAAGGCAGGCCGTCATTGGAGCTGGATGGGAAGACTCCACAGGGAGCAGGTAAAAGCCATTGCTAAGCAGAGGGAATGGTCCAGTGTCGAAGTGAACAGGTCTACAGGAAAGCGGGCAGGTCCTTCTCAATCACCTGCAGAGAAGAGGGAGTCAAGTGCTGTTTCTCTTGAGGGCCTGTGGAGAGCCCCCACCGCTGTCCTGTCCATGAAGGATAACTAGCCCCTGCCTGCTGTATCCAGAGCTCTACACCACTGATTAGGAACACCTCCCTGTGCAACATCCCTACCAGCTGTGGGCACAGCTTCTTAGCTACTTGAATCCCACCCTGCTCATTTTCATCCTTCTGCATTACACTCCTGCAGAGAGAACTCCCCACCCACTACACGGTCAAAGGGCAGCTTAAGTTTTGTTAGCCTGTAGAGTGGAAGGAAACCCAGCAGCTCTTTCTGTGTGTTCACTGCAGGCTGGGGAGAAACAAGGACCTCAGCCACGGAGTCATGATGCTGCATTACCCAAGTCTTGGTACATGACTAATAGCAAGGGCAGTGCAGGAAGCTATTGGCAAAGTATCTTCTTCCCCTTCCTCCCCCAAGTTTGGACCCACTATTAAAGCTCTGCTTTGTGACACACAGCTTGGCTGTTCAGTTCCGGCAGAGCTAGCCCCCCAGGTTACAGCTTTGTGACACACAGACAGGCTGACTTACATATGGATCATCCATTGGGCTGTATCTCTTCACCACATGGCCCTCCTTGTTAATGAGGAACTGTGGAGTTAAAAGAGACAAGCATGAATAATCCTGGACCCACATGAGTGCTCTGCCCCACTGGAACCCAACGCTTGAGTCACGCACAGAACACTACAGGAAATGAGCTTCAAGGCCAGGTTCTATTATGGCTAACTCCCCTGGGCAGCAGGGAGGCCATGGGTGGAGACGCAGCTTTGGGGGCACGTGGTAAGCCACTATCCCTCCCCGGGTCACTTATAAGAACTACAGCTCCTTTGCAGGGGGATCGAGTGCTTTGAAATCTTCCGAGCTCATGATGTACAAGACCTCCATCCCCAAATGCTGAAATGCAGCCACCTCTGGCATGAGGCAAGCTCTTCCTCACCACCACACAACAACTCAATGCGCAAAGCGAAGACTGATGTATCCCACTGAAACGGAGTGAGGTAGAATGTAGTTAGCCAAGCTGGAGTCTGGCCGGACACCCCTATCCCTTAGAGGGTTTGATCTAGGACCCACATTCAAGGTCAGGGCCTCAGTTTTAGGTCTAGGAGCTGTGGGTCAATGCCTGCTCAGGAGGAGTAATCTTACTAGGCTCCCTGGCCCCTGCCTCCAACACCTCTTCCAGCAGCTAAGTGTTTCTTGGAGCCTCCCACCCAACCTTGCTTAGCTCCTGGGATCTTACAGGATCACACCACAAATGGTCAGGCCGTTTTAGAGGCTAAAACGGCCAGTGAGAAGAGAGCAGAGTCCTACCTTTGTGAAGTTCCATTTTATTGCACTAGGAAGGAGAGAGAACACCAGTGAGACAGCAGCTGTTATAAACCAGTCCCAGCGCGGATAGGAGCGCCCACCCACCGCAGCCCCACGCCTAACCCAACAGCCTGCTCTGCCACTACTTCCAACAGGCCCAAACTGGGGGCTGCTCTGTGACCATGCAGCTTTCCAAGCCATCCACCCCACAGCCCCTTCCTCTCCAGTCCAGTGTCGCCCTGCTGCCAGTGGTGCAGGCTTAAGTCTCCTCTTTTGGTTTCATCCCAGGATTGACTTGCTCCCCCCCTCCCCCATTCCAATGACACCAGTGGGGCCAAGCTGTTTCTCTAATGCTACCACTTCCTTCTGCATCTGTTACTGCTCTGAGTCTGCACTCACTTTCCCAGGGTGCCTCTTCCTTTGGGCTGATCTTTCATCCATTTCCAGAGAGGATGGGCGTTGTTCCCGTTGACCTCTATCTTGCTATACATGTCAAACTTCACCCCATAGCTTGCAACAAATTGTTTGATCTGAGACTCATCCCCAGGCTCCTAAGAAGCAAAGAGAAGGGTTACTGTGGGAAGTGAGTGGTCTTGCATCATTAGGCTATGACTGACTACCCAGAACCCCATTCCATTTGGATTACACACAGTTCCAGGCTCAGATTCGGAGGGCAGGATGCGCGTACATTGAGGGAATGAAGTTGGGTGGGCTGGGTGACCAAGGAGGCGTGAGCAGCTTGCTTCTAGAATATCCCACTCATTGCTGGGACACAGCTGGCAGGGAGCATGGTTACTTGAATACAACTGGGCTCAGGAGATGACTGGAGCCACATGGTCCACCTGAATGCCTGGCAGAGCTACACTTCCATGTTCTAATGCACACTGAGTCACCCACAGCCTCCCTGTGCCTCAGGCAGCCCAGCTGAAGACTGGGTGCATTACCCCAGCTTGATGGCAAATAGCCTAATTCTTTAAGACCAAAGTGTGCACATCACCAGTCACCATGACCAATTTTTGGCAGAGACATCAAAGTGTGAATGGGCCAAAGATTAAACTGTACTCCCACTCATATGCTAGCGAGGCTGTGTAATTAGCTGTTTATCTGATGGTAGTACTTAAAGGCGCTATACGCTGGGAATACTTGCCAAGCCCATGCTAACTACAAGGATCCTTCAGTCTCTAGGGCTGCCGAGCCAGCCCCCTTTGCTAGGGAGAAAGAGCTGCTTTTTTCCCCTAGAGGAACCCCCTTTCCTTAGCAGGCAGAGTGCAAGAAGGCAGAGGTGCCACCCACCTGGTTTCCAAACTGGTTGCAGGGGAAGCCCAGGATGCGTAAACCCCTCTCAGCGTATCTGGCGTACATATCGACAAGCTGAGTGTAGTTTACGTCAGTTTTTCCTCATTTGGATGCTACATTGGTGATGATGCAGACGTAACCCCTGGGAAAGAAGCAGAGTCACTGACCGCTAAAGGGCTGGAGCTGATCTACCCCACAAAGACAGATGTATCTGCGGCAAGGGACCCTCCCCTACAGAATAGCCATTGCTTTTCTTCCCTGTTGGATGTAACCTGCTAACTGGCACCTCACATGCACCCCTTTCCTGGACTCATTTGCATCAGATGTGAGTCACAGAATTCTCCACACCTCCCATTTGGTGCAAGTCACAGACCTTCTGAACCCCACCCAGTAGTCAGGCACAGCCTGTCCATCTGGAGCCAAGCTGCCCCTGCTTAGTTCAGTTGCCTAGTGTAGTCCCTTTGGGGCACTCCTCCTCCCCAGGGCCTGGATGTGCTGCTCTCTCACCAGCACTCCTCCCTGGGCTGGGAATATTAACAGTTTTTGTTGTTGTTGGCTAGACAAGATTAGAGGAAACTGAAGTATTAATAGCTTATCTACAGGCTAGCCACAAGGTTTGTGCTTTGGGTACCTTGCTGAGCCAGCCAAGCTCACAGCACCTGGGCTCCTCACCACTTACCTGTACTTTTCCAGGGACACATCATTGCCATCAATGTCTTTGGCATGGAATTCATATATTGATTTGGCAGATCGCCCGTCATCCGCCTGGGTACACAGCAAGACAGCCAAGGGTCAAGATCAGTTTCCCAATAAAGGTATCTCACCCCAGTCTTTGAGCACAGAAGTCAGATATGCAGCATGCCAGGGAAAGGCAACAGCCACACATTCAAGAGAGGCTGTACCACTACCAACAAAGCCTCTCTTCAGACAGTGACCTTCACTCACTGTTCCTTGCTTCCCACCTGATCCTGATCAAAGATACGGACGTACTCCTACCAAAAATGGAAGAGGTTCAAGGTCTAGAACCATACATGACACCCCACTTCTTTACCCAAGGGCCCCCCCCCCCCCCCCCCCCACCCCCCTTGACAGCAGTATTGGGCAGGGCTTGCTGCAGGTTAAGTTACACACAGGTCAAAAATCCCATTGTTCGAATTGGTATTAGCGCCTTCAAGCAATTGCCTGCGCACAAAGCAGACGATCAGGAGGGTCGATACGCTGGAGGACTGGTGTGAAGCACGGCACTAATCTCGGGTATCAAAGGAATGAACACGGGTCACAAGCGCTACTAGGGCTCAGGGGACAGGAGTGTGTCTTGTGACCGTGACTCAGGCAGCGTGTTCCCAGGGGGCTGGGGCCCAGCGAGGAGCCGTCCTCCGGCTGCACTGCGGCTCCGACAGCCTCAGCCGAGCCAGCCCCCCCGCACGGGACTCGGGGCTGGGTTAACGCTGCTGATGCGGGAGGCGGCCCCAGGCCGCTGTCCTGCCGACCGGGACCGGTGCCCCAGAGCGGCGCAGGCAGGAATCCAGCCAGACTGCGCGGGGAGGGGGCGCAGCCGCCGGCCTGCGCGTGCCCTTCAGCGTCACGGGAACGGGGGGAGCCCCCACCCCCCGCCGCGCTCAGCGCCCCCCCACCGCATCCCTCGCCGCGCTCAGCGCCCCCCCACCGCATCCCTCCGGGACCCGCCCCCCGCCTCGCTTCAGCGCGCCCCCC
>NW_020664545.1:4899806-4946751 GCF_002925995.2 Terrapene triunguis
CTCCTAGAAAAATCGTGGTAGCAGTTGATTCCTGCCAGCATTTGGATAACTGCATCAGAGCCCAATTTTGTTGGCTTTACTCAGGGCAAAACATCCCTTGAAGCCAGGGAGAGTTTTGGCCAAGTACAGTCTGAATAGGCTGAATTCTGCCTGCTACAATCCCGAAAGATTTACAGAAGGATTTTTTGGCCACCTGGCTATGCACCTGCTCTCTGTCATATGTTCTTTTTCTTGGTGCAGCCTAGTACAGTCTGTAACATCTGGATAGATGTCTCTGAACCGACTAGTCTGTAGTGAAAACAGTTCTATTCTCTGAAGTCCCAGCTGCAGTGCTGTGCAATTGTACTACCTGCGCTCTGAATAGCAGCAACATGTCGTGCCGAAGGGGAGGCTATTCGAAACCCAGGCGAGGAATATAGGTGCATTAGTATTATTCTGCAGACGAGCTGCAGGATAAAGGTAGATAAAATGCAGATCTTTCATGACAACCAGGAGTTATATCATGTGACTTATTTATTCCTCAGAGGAGCCCAAGGTTGGGATAAAGACAATCAAGATGTACTGCCAAAGAATGCAGGAAGAGAACATCACCAGGGCTCTGATTGTGGTGCAGCAAGGCATGACTCCCTCAGCAAAGCAGGTAGGTGGTGATCCTGCGTCAGGGCTGGTTGGGAGTTTATAGGATGGGGACTGAGAGTTCATAGGATGCACACTTGTATGCCTCTGGGGGTTTTTGGTACCAGATGCACAGTGGTCAGTGCCCCTGTAGATTAACCTTTTTGCTAACTTTGTCCTCTTTAAAACAATGTGTGACCATGCCCATCACACGTGGGCACTGTGCTCTTGCAGACCGTGCAGAACCCTCAGGTAATAGGGTACATGAGGATTGTAGGACAGTCTTAACACACATTTGCTAAGGCAGAACTTGTTTAGGTCATGTGTACTCAATAGGAGCCACAGTAATTCCTCGCTTAACGTTGTAGTTCTGTTCCTGAAAAACGCTACTTTAAGCGAAACGATGTTAAGCGAATCCAATTTCCCCATAAGAATTAATGTAAATAGCGGGGGTTAGATTCCAGGGGAAAAAATTTTGCCAGACAAGACTTTTTTTTTTTTTTAGGGGTGTGTGTGTGTGTTTATATATATATACACACACACACTGTAAGTTTTAAACAATTTAATACTGTACACAGCAATGATGATTGCAAAGCTTGGCTGAGGTGGTGGAGTCAGAGGGTGGGATATTTCCCAGGGAATGCCTTACTGCTAAATGATGAACTAGCACCCGGCTGAGCCCTCAAGGGTTAACACATTATTGTTAATGTAGCCTCACACTCTACAAGACAGCAGGAATGGAGGGAGGGGAGACAGCATGGCAGAGAGAGACACGCATTGCCCCTTTAAGTACACTGACCCTACTCTAAGCACACTGCTTTTTTAAGTTGATCAGCAAGCTGAGACAGCAGTTGCTGCCACCGATCTCCCTCTGTCCTGAGCCCTATTGTGTCCCCCCTGCTGATCTGTGGAGATGGCTGGATGGGGTAAAGGAGTGGGGAACAGGAGTGGGGGTAGGGGGGACCCTGACATTAGCATCCCTCTTTCCTTCTCTCTCCCCTCCCCCCCACAGCAAGCAGGAGGCTCCCGGGAGCAGCTCCAAGGCAGAGGGCAGGAGCAGCACATGGCAGTGGGGGGAGGGACAGCTGTACTGCCAGCAGTTGATAGCCTGCTGGGCGGCTGCTGCACAGGGAACTTAGGGGAGAGGGGAGCTGACGGGGGGGCTGCTGGTCCACACTGGTTCCAAGCCCCCACCAGCTAGCTCCAATGGGCTGCTCTTTCTGCAAGCAGTGGAGAAAGCAGGCGGCTGCCAAACAACTTTATAAGGGAGCATTGCGCAACTTTAAACGAGCATGTTCCCTAAATGATCAGCAATGAAACAAAGTTAACCGGGACAACTTTAACTGAGGAGTTACTGTACCTACACACACAACTGGACAACACAACCGGAACTCTTACCTAACTTTCAGGGGACTGAGGTTAGTACCTAGATACTACAGCAATGAGCACGAGAGAGTAAGACACATTCCTTGCACCAAAGATTTTATAGTCTCAGGTGGACAAGACTAAGAGTAGTTTACTAAAGCGGGAGAGATTGTGATGAAGAAAAGAAGGCTGGAGTGATTGAGAGGAGTATTGGGAGTAAGAGGAAACAAGGATGAAGAAATAAGACCTCAGACATGATGAAGGAAGGGAGCAGTGTGCTTAAGGGATGGGAGAAGAGAGACTGGGGGCAGCAGAAGTGAGCCAGGGGAGGTTGGAAAGAAAGGAAGAGGTGATTGTGTGTTTAGCATCTTGGCTAAGAGATCCACTCTCCCCTTGATTTATGTATAGAGGTGATTGATGTTACTGTGGGTAATACACTGGCTGTAGCATTTGGTGCTCATTAAAGTTCAGTTCTGACTAGTCCAACGTGATCCTGTCTAATGTGCGCCGGGGCCCCTTCTTCTGTGCTGAAGTTTAAAATCCTTTTGGTTTTTCTTTCAGTCGTTGGTGGACATGGCTCCCAAATACATCCTGGAACAATTCCTGCAGCAGGAGCTGCTGATCAACATCACAGAGCATGAGGTGAGTTGGATGCTTGGGCAGCATGGAGTGAGTTCAGGATAGTTGGCCTTTACTCTGGACTATCTGGGTGTAAATCAACCCCTTGAAATTCTTTTACTGTGTATTTTGTGTCGCTGGGTGGTGGGAGACTAGAATGGCTGCCTGTGGCCCTTGCCACTGTGTACTAGCCCTGGTCATCACAGGAAATAACTGTTCTCGCCTCCTTTCTGATCTCAGCCTGCCTAGATCTGACTCCGCTTTTGTGTTTACAGTTGGTTCCAGAGCACGTGGTCATGACAAAGGAAGAAGTAACTGAATTACTGGCCAGATAGTATCCTTTTGTTTGCGCCAAATGTCAGTCCCTCCCCTACCAGCATGGAAGTGACTCACTCGCTTTGTGCTGGAAATGGCTAGACTTCCGATGTGTACAACAGGCTGTTATGTGCTCTGTTGGTCCTGCCTCTTGCTGGGATAAAGCCGGGCCGAATGATAACCCTTCTGGTGGCGGGTTTTCCTTCACTGTGTTTCTCAGTAAACTGAGAGAGAACCAGCTCCCCAGGATACAGGCTGGAGATCCCGTGGCCAGGTACTTCGGAATAAAGCGAGGGCAGGTAAGGAGCAAAGCAGGGTGACAGACGTAGCCCCTGCGGGAGAGCAGCAAGACAGAGCCTCTTGAAAGCTCTGTTTTTAAGGCCTGTTGGTCTATAAATAAGCACAATGGGTCTCTAACTAGTACCGAATATGGGGTCCCTGCCTCCTTCATGTATAACCCAGTCCGGGTAGTGGAAGCTGCACAGAGTGACTTCAGGATTTGGCCCTCCATAGCTCCTCCTACCTGTTACGTTAAGAGTCTTGGGGCACAGTTCTTATCGAGTTGCTTGTGTGTTACACACCCAGGATTGGGGCTTCAGGTGGCTCTGCAGGTTCCTCATCCAGGAAGAATTTCCTCCCCAGGAGAGTTGCATCTGCATGAGGAATTCATTGCCTGTGGGATGGGAGCTGAGCCTGTTGTTCAGATGTCACCCCTTTCGCTACTAAAGGGTGTTATGCTGATGGGCACCATAAGAAAACCCTCCGATAGAGAGCTGTGGCAGGGTTCTGATTCAGTGGGCGTTTTCCTCCCCCGTGTCACTTAAAAAGCTTCTTTCAGAGCTTCTGCATTTCTACCCTAATCTGGCTGAGTTCTCCCCAGCCTGCCCTGTACTGTGTAAATCGTACAGCACCCTCACATGGAGCATTGCTGGGGGTCCAGGATCGCTTGTTAGATCACCTGCTGGGCTTTACACCCTTGGCGTTGGCGTGGAGTGGCTGATTAAACTCACGCATTCATGCTTCACGAGCACGTCTGTGTAATCTGTCCCCTGCATGTCATGCCAAGCACGTTGTGCTTGTCCCCTAGCTATGGGCAGCTGTCTCAGTGACGGGTTTCCTCCCTCGGTGCTGAGGATCAAGCACTATACACCCTCCTCTCCAGAGGCTGAACGCTTCTGCCTCTCCATTGGGCACCTGAGCCAAGCCCTGCGGGTGAAATTCAGAGCTGCTTTTCATTGCTTGTAAACTGTTTCTGTTGCCCTTGCAGGTGGTCAAGATCATAAGACCGAGTGAAACTGCCGGGCGATACATCACCTACCGACTGGTTCAGTAGTCTGTGCTGTACATCAGGTAACATTGCAGCTCTCTCCGATGGGACTGCCTAGCTGTGATACAGTTGAACAGTGTCAGAAATGAATGCTGTAACTTCACTTCACATTAGCACCTATAAAGTGCAGATGTTTTAAACTGAACTGGAGGAGAGTTCCCTGCAGTGTATTGAAGGATGAAGTAAATGGGACCTAATGTGCATGCTCGTTCTAAACCTCTCCTTGCGTGGAACAAAATACATGTTCCACATCTGGTTAGTGAAGGGGCATTTGCCATTGTGGAATCAGAGGGTGGCTTCAGTTTGAGGTGGGGTTGGACGTGAGGCTCGTGGTGCAGGACAGAGTCTGTGCAGCAGCTTGGTGGGAGTGCAGGAGTCAGATGATGCGTCTGAACTAAAAGATCCTTCTCTTGAGAGAAATTCCAGATTCTCTTTCTTCCAGGTATGGAAGAGGAATCCTGTGTTATCTGATCTACGACTCTCTGGGTTGTCTGTCATCTTAAATCCAGATCCTTGAATGTGATTTCAAGTCATAGCACTATTGCAGGGCCTTAGCTCTTCCTTTGCGCTCGCTTACCCCTCTCTCACTCCCTGGAGGCCTCCTGCCTGGACTGAAGCTCAATTCCATGGGCTATTTAATTTAATTTTGAACGGAATTTTATTTTAATAAAGGTTTGTGCTACACGTGTTTTCTCACTGGTGCGGTGTTTCTCCAACTTCCCCTGCAGCAGAGCCTCCTAACACCTGCTATTCCAGATTTCTCCCCCTTCCCTTCTGGTAACATCTTGAGCCAGTAAGTGCTCTAATGAAGTCTACTCCCAGTGTGCTGAGCCGTAGCTCTCATGCCTGCTTTGGTTAGCTAGCTGGACTTTCCCTGCACAGCTCTGGCAATACCGCAGCTGCTCTGTTTGAGCAGGACGTCCTGCAGTTGAGCCTGACAGTGGACAAGTATCCAAGCTGTGTTAATAGGAGCCCATCTCAACACGGAGTCTCCAAAAAGCCCATAGAGACAGACTGCTGCTTCCCTCTGTCCCAGCCTCTCCTACCGACGTGGAAAGTCCCGCTTTCCCAGATGGCCATGTGGGTTGAGTTCTGGGATGTGTGGGAGTGTTCCAATGCTGTCTTGATCCTCTAGCTCAGTGGTTCTCAACCTTTTTTTGTATTCCCGTGGACCACTTGAAAATTGCTGAGGGTCTCGGAGGACCACTTAATGATCTTTCCAAATGTTTTGTACCATTAGATAACCATTGTAAAGCGCTTTGGATAAAAGCGCTATATAAAAAAACCTTAACTAACTTTTTTCTACAAATAAAAGCACACAACTCATATTTTCATATCCGTACTTTTCCCTTTCTAAGGCGATGGATGTGCCCTCTCTCCCCCACCACAGCAGCCCCCGAGCTGGGTCCTGGAAGGAGGGGGGGGTCTCTCCCCTGCCACAGCAGCCCCTGAGCTGAGGCAGGGGAGGAGAGCCATCTCTCCCCAGCAGCTGCAGCCCTGGAGCTGGGGGAAGTCGCCTCTTTCTCTGGCTGCTGCAGCCCTGCGCATCCCAAATTCTTCTCACCCCACTTCCCCCTCCCACCTACCCTGTATTCCCCCCAAGGCCACCACCTCACCTTACATGTGCATCTTCTCCAGGGTCCAGGCACCTAGTTAGTGGAGATGTGCTAATTAGGTGGGTGGCCCTTCATTCTATTGTGTACGGCCAGGTGCGCACATTAGAGGGAACTGTCCGCGGACCACCTGCATGGAGCTCTCAGACCACAGTTTGAGAACCTCCGCTCTAGCTATTTCAAATCCCGTTTTAACCCTTCTCTAAAGCCTTTCCAATTGAAAGTATTTCTCTTCCACTTGATAAGCCTCTTCCTACCCCCCCAGTGCGGCATGCCTCTTATAGCTGGGGAAACTGAGGCACATAAGTGACTTGCCCAAGGTCGCACAGCAGGTTGGTGGCAGCATTGGGCATAAAATTCAGGAGTCCTGACTCCCAGGCTTATGCTAGGCACTAGATTGCACTGCCTCGTATTGCTGCTCCTATGTGTAAATATTCATCATAGTTTAGATTAGAAATTTGCTGCACAGGAACTAAGATGCCACCATGCATCTGAGGCTGGTCATGAAGATGGCAGCTCAGTCTTCTCTCCTTAGCTCTGTGGCACAGCAGAGCTCATAAAGGGAGGTTTGAACACATTGCTGTCAAACATGGAAACAATCATCTGAACACATTTTTATTTCTTTGAAGCATGTGAATTTGCATAGAGCACAAATGAAGTAAGACTTCTGGGTGCAGCAAGGCTGTGACTCATCTTCAAATAAACATGTTCCATCTCTGGCAGCTGAACAATATACAAACACAGGATGCAGGGCACCATGCGAAGCACAAACACAGCACTCATAACACAGAAACTCCATTCCCTCTTGTGCATCCACCCAGCCGTCCATGCATGCACACACACACACTCACCATATTGCCCAGGGTTAGCAGTAGGACAGGAATGTAGTGAAGCAGTTCAGATTCCTTCTCCTACGATGGAAACAAGCTGCAGTGAAATGTAACCGTTGTATTGAATGACGATGCAGGGAGGAGTCTTGCAATCTTCCAGCTCTGTTACAAACAAACCAGCTTGTGGTCTACTTTGGATAGGTTACCTCCACCTCTACAAGCAACTGTATTTCCTCACCAAGAAGAAACTGTTCTGGGATTCCTTTAACTGGGTCTTGGAGAGTTCCAGGCATCACAAATTCCTGAGTTCTTTCCACTTGCTTCAAAGATTATTGATCCTCTTAGCTTTGGAGTCTATAACATTTGGCTGAACAACAGAATCTTTATTCCTTCCTTCATAATGCAGCAGTATGTAATCACCATCCCAAGCCTGTGAGGTAGCCATCCATTCAGTATAGCAGTAGCTATGCCCAAGGGTGGCTTGATTTGGTGGCCTCTCCTGGGAAGGCACAGAGCCCCAGAGGTATTTTAGGCTCCTCACACTGACATCAGTGGAAGTCAGGAGCCTAAACCCCTGTGAGGATCTGGCCCTGAAGCAGGAGGGATAGCTCAGTGGTTTGAGCATTGACCTGCTAAACCCAGGGTTGTGAGTTCAGTCCTTGAGGGGACCATTTAGGGAACTGGGTTTAAAAAACAAAACAAAAAGTGTCTGGGGAGTTGTCCTTCTTTGAGCAGGGGGTTGGACTAGATGATGTCCTGAGGTCCCTTCCAACCCTGATAGTCTATGACAGGGGTAGGCAACCTATGGCACGTGTGCCAAAGGCGGCACACGAGCTGATTTTCGGTGGCACTCACACCGCCAGGTCCTGGCCACCGGTCCGGGTGGGCTCTGCATTTTAATTTAATTTTAAGTGAAGCGTCTTACACATTTTAAAAACCTTTTTTACTTTACATACAACAATAGTTTAGTTATATATTGTAGACTTATAGAAAGAGACCTTCTAAAAACGTTAAAATGTATTCCTGGCACGCGAAACCTTAAATCAGAGTGAATAAATGAAGACTCGGCACACCACTTCGGAAAGGTTGCCGACCCCTGGTCTATGATTTCCAGTTCTAGAGCTCAAATGGGTTTAGAGTGCTCAAGTTCTCTCTACCTGCTGCAGGTTGTCTGCTTAATCTGTGCGCGGTGTGTAGTGACCTCTAGTGGTGAAGCCTGTTCTCTGAACAGGGGCAGATGTTTTTGTCCCTGCCACATGACTCCGTAAGTTGCTGAGGAAGAGTGTCTGTAAGTCACAGAAAGCAGCTGTGGCTATTTTTAAATTTTTAATAGCCTCGGAATGTAGCCTATTCTCAATGGCTCTCTCGGGTTAGGAAATGCAGCCCGCCCTTGTTAAATGAAGCTACTCGGTGGCAAAAAGCGTTGGACAGGAGCGTGAGTCCGGGGAAGCAGGAAGTATAGCAGCTAGAAGTTGCCCGTGTGATTGATGTGCGTGACCCCCTATGCACAAGTGACAGTGGGAGCGTTATGTGCACACCATGGGGTGATGGCAGGCTTTATGCTTTGACTGACTACAAAATGCTGGAAGCTGAATCCTGCAGCCAGGTTTGGTTTTCAGCTGACTCTAATAACCCTCACAACAGGCCTGGGAGGTAGTTAACTTGTACCCCTGCTCTACAGAGGGATAAGTGACTTACTCCAGGGTGGAGAGGTACGGTTCCTGAGCCTAGCTCACTAGACTGTCCCCTTAAAATGACAGTTTGGGGGCTGGCAAAAGCAGTGATTGACCACACCAGCCAGCGGGTGCTCAGAGTTGGGGAGTAACATGCATGCGGTGGGTTGGAGTACAGTGACCCGACTGCTTCATGTTTTCCCACCAGCACAGGTGAGTTAAACTTGGCTGGGGATCTGGTGCTGTTTGCTCAGCTTGCTCCCTGCTCGCTTACGGGGTTTAGCAACACTCTCAACCCTTGCAAGAGGAACGTGGAAGCCTGAGCACAGGCTGGGGTGGGAAATAAGAGGAAGCGATTTTCAGCTATTTCATTTTAAAATCTATTTGCAAGTTCAGTCTCTTCTGCTACTGCAGGGATGGGAGTTCCTGCGTTTCTTTAAAGCCATCATACCTGGTTCTGTTTAATTCCTTAAACTCCTTTGCCAGTTGTGTGCTTGGGCACATGTTGACAGGGCATCTAAAAAGCCCCCTACACTGGAATGTCCAGTAGCTCAATTCAGGCAACTCCTGTCCAACTGAAGGCAGCTTGTCCTGTGCATTGGGGCAGAGAGGGCAAGTCGTCAGGCTCTCAACAAGAGGCACCGTTGGAGTGTCTGCGTCCTGGATTTCCATTTCTGTGAGCACTATGCACCTCTTCTTCGTTGAAATTACAGTTCAAGCGCCTTTAAAAACTGCTCAGGTTCGGGTACTGGCTGCTTGTAGAAGAAACTGCGGGAAGGACTAGAGAGCGCCCAGGATCCAAAGGAATTCGAGCTGGGAAAACATGCCTGCCCCGTGGTACCCTCCACGCTAATTCACAGCCGTGAGTCGAGAACAGCCAGCCGCTCTCATGCAGCAGCATCTACGATCTTGCCAAGCGGAAGAAAGACCATAAATAAGCTGGGTGTGGAAAGGCAGGTCACTAGTTAAGTCCCATGTTTCACAGGAGTGCCCGGGTTCGTGCAGTTGACTTGTAGCTGCAGTTGGCACGCCTGGTACAGTCGGCCATAATCGTTTGTGCCCTTTGTGAGAATCACGCAGGAATACGCAGCCCCAATACATGAAGTTCCTGACCCCCCCCCCAAGTTCTACAAGAGGACAGCAGTGACTTCCACCTTCCTGCCAAACCTGGCTACTCTCAAACCTGCCTCTAGAAGCTTTATTCCCCCCCTCTACTGACCGTCTGTGGGTGCTTGGCGAGGTTGTGATAGGCAATTGCCCAAAAGCTGTCCATGCCACTCCCACTGCCGTGTAGCATCCTGTCTGCCATCTGCCACCACAGAGGCCGTGCAGCTCTATGGTACAAAGCGTTCTAGGATCTTCCACTTCGTACAAATAGAAGAGATTTATTCTGCCACCTGGGATGCTTAGACTTGAGCGGAAAGAAGGTGGTGCTTTCTTAAAACAGGTTAGTTAAACGCAAAGCGCTTCTGTTGCCCCTTCCTAGCCCTGGGAGCTGGAGTTTTCAGTAATCGCCGCAGCGGATTAGACACTTCAATAGCTGCATCTCTGTTCCCGAAGAGCTATTTAAATAAAGGTGAGCTTAAACCCTCTGCAGCGGCATAGCATAGGTACAACAAGGGTCTGGATCCCTTCCCAATCCAGCAGGACAAGATCAAATCCACCCTTGTTGGACTCCTCCTTTCAAAGGAATATGCTTTATGGCTCTAGGTCCTGTCTAGCTGAGGTGCTGGTACTGCAAGGACAACTTGTCGGACTGACTGGAATGTCCATGCAGAGGGGTTTGTATGGGAGCTCCAGTCACTAGATAAAGGTGACTCTGTGTCTGCAGCTAGCATACGAAACCCTTGTGAGCTCCCTGAGGTTTGGCTGTGCTAGAACCCTCCCTTCCCTGAATATGCACAGCGTCGCCCTTTGCCTAGCTGCGGGCGGGTAACCTGTTTGGTCAGCCACCCCGCCCCGTTGTCCATTGCATAGCCTTTGCGTGGTGGCCTAAACAAACCTGGGCTGCCGTTCGCTGGCTGACCTCACCGCTATCGTGCCGTCCCGTAGCCGAACGGTGGGCAGCAGCCGGTGCCCCCGACAGCGCTCGGCCAGCAGCGTGTTATTGGACTGGTTTGTGTTACAGTCAGAAAGAGGCCTCTCTTGCTGGCCTGCCGTGCCGTCCCTCTCCGAGAGGGACTCCTCTTCCGGGTCGCTGTGCTCTTCCTCCCCTGCTGGGCTGTGCTGGAGGGAAGAGGCGCACTCTGCGTCCGACTGGCCCACGCTGCAGGTCCTGCTCAGCTGCCCCTCGCTCGCCTCGTCGCAGAATTGAGCCTCGTCCGTGCTGGTCTCGCTTCCTTGCTTTACCAACCGCTGCCTCGGGGCTGCCTCGTCTGTAGCCGGCAGCTCCGCCCCCTCTTCCAGCTCCGAGTCGGAATCTATCGAGCGGTCGCCAGATTCTGCGGGACACGCATGACTTTCTATGACCCTCCAGCCCCACCCCTCGGGACTAGCAGGACCCTGGTACAGCAGAGCCTCTTGCCAGGATGGGGAAGGTTTTTATGTTAACCCCTGTATTGCCACCAGTGGCTCTGGGTCTCTACTGCTCCCCCCTTTTCCCTGCAAAATGGGCACTGCTGGACTGGACCGTTTTTCTGCCCTTAGAGAGATACCTCCCCCGAATCAACCCCCTCTTGGTCGCAGTGGCAATTTTCTCTACAGTGGCAAGATTTCCATCCATTCAGCTGTGATGGAAATGACCGCAGAGCAGAGATTGCCCTGAAGTAAGAATGGGTGGGAGGGCTGAGCTGAGACCAATGACTTGTACGTCTACACCGGGTAACTTCACAGCGCAGGCCCCGCCCATGAGAGATGCTGATCAACAAGACTTGGGGCCTCACGGGCTCTTTCCACTGGCCAGATGCAACATGAGCCCTGCCAGTGTTCCCTGATAGCCAGTGGCCACCTCTTAGGGGTGAAGCTCTGTCATCCTTTGTCCATTGAGTCCTTGGCCTCCCTGCTGAGAATGACCCATGGGGCTCAGCCAATCTCAATGGCAACTTGGACATGTGCCCACTAAGATCATGAAATTCACTGGTGGTAACGTCTGGTCATTCTCAACCGTGGGCCAGTTTGGTGCTGGTGGCTTGGAGGTGAACAACTCTCTGGAGCTACCTTTGCATCGTTCAGCATCCTTGGAACATCTTAAGGCCATTAGGGGGAGGGCAGGGCCTGCCTGTGGCTGTCACTCACCTCCGAACGGATCGGCGTTATCTGAATCCCCCTTCTCCAAGGGCACCTCTAGGTACGGGATGTTGCTGTGTGGAACTGGGGGCTCGTTGTCCTGGGAGGGAAGGTGGAAGAGGAGCAAGGTGAACAAATGGGGTGGGAGAAGGGGCCGTTGGAACACTCAGCTGTTCTCAACCTAAATTAAGGTCCTTTAAAGCCAGATCACAACACTCCCTTACCTCGCTCTTGGGTATGAGGGGAAATGGGTCATGAAACCCCATTCAAAGGAACAAAAGCGTAATTGGGTCAGTCTGTCTCGGTAGCCAGTATTTTAAAAGGGGGGGTGATAATCCATCCTTCCTCCCCTTCCTTTTCTGTCTTGTCTACTTAGACTGGAAGCTGTTCTCTCACTATGTTTGTACAGCCGTGGGGCCTTGATCCTTGCTGGGGCCACCTCCAAATACTAACGTAATATCAATAATAACTACTACCAAGCGTCTGGTACGTGTGTGTTTAAACACAACACAGGGCAGCGTGTCCTGACACAAGGGCTGCCTGAGAATCTGTCCCCAAAGAAGGCAGCTGGCTGAATCCTGGCTAAAATTCTGCTCTCTGGCTTGGCATGAATGATACTTTCAAAAGTTGTTTGATGCCAGATAGGTAGGAGGCTTCCCCGCAGCACGCAGGGCCTGGTCAACTCAGCTCCCTCCATTCCCTTCTTCTGATGGTGGCCTGCCCTAGGTCAGAGAGACGACTCCGCTTCCTCTGTGGGGCGCTGGCTGCTTCTCCCTTCCTTTTAAAGCCTGTTCATGTCACACTCTCCTCTCTTGCTTGCCCTCATTCCTCTTGCTGGCCCCAAAAGACCCAATGGTGCAAGCAGAAATAGAAGGTCTCATTAGATAAATGCTCCCCCACCCCCATTCTAGGACTTGGAACTCTACTCCGAGGGCCTCCCACCTGGCTAGGCCGCCTGGTCCTCTCTTCGGCATCCTCAGCGTGTTTGTCAGAGCCAGCCAGCAGCTGGGCCGCCTTGTTCTCGAAGATGGTTGAGTAGAAGATGATGAGGGCCTCAATGATGCGAGCCTGGTGGGGGTAATCGACCAGCGAGGACAGGGAGATGGTGGCCTCGGTGGGCCGGGGGCGCATCAGCGTTGGCCCGAAGACAATGCCCAGGTTGCTCGAGGTCATTTTGTTGTCCTGTTCTACTTCCACAATCCTGAAGGGGAGGAGAGACAGAGGGACAGATGGAACTCCTACAGCACAGGGGACGCTCTGCCTGTGGTGCAGGAATCCCACTTCTCTGAGGGAGTGACAGCGTCTGTGTGGGAGGAGAGACCACCCCCTCCCTCCCCCGCTAGTGCTGGAGAGGACTCCGCTGCCCTCAGACCTAGCTTCCAGTTTGGGGGGAGGCTGACCTGAACCCCCACCCTCCCATTTCAAGGAGGGAGGGGGGTGGTGGCAGGGGTTGCAGCATCACTAACGACCCCCCCCCCTTGCAGTTCTCCTCACCCCTCCTCACCTTCTCAGGTGCTGCACAATGTACTGCAGCGTGGCCAGGTTCTCCCGGGGAAGCTCCTTCAGCAGCTCCTTCAGCTTCGTCACCAATGTCACCACCATCTTGTCCGTCTCGGCTCCCTTGTCCACCAGCTCGGGACCTCCCTTCCCAACCTTGGTCTTGGTCTCGCCCCCACCTTGCAGGCTTTCCTTGGCCAGGCCCATGAGTTCATTGTACAGCCGGAAGGGCATGATGGGTTCTGGCAGCTTCAAGAAAGAACAGACGGGGAGATGGCTCCGTGAAGGCAAATGCACAGACTCAAACCTCATCAAGGCCAAGGCTGTAAAGCAACTTCAGATAACAGGAGATGCCCCTAGCCTCTAGGGGTCCTCTCCTTCCTGAACCTGCTCCCAGTCCTAGCTCACTGAGCGGAGAAAACTCTCTTCCTTTCTACAGCAAACTTCTATGGCAAGGAAACCTCCCAAACGCTCCTGAGCTACCCACAATGCAGTGAGGGAAGGAAAGGGCATCTCTCTCTCAGCCTCCCCTGTTCGCTAGGCACTCAGTGATCAGAGACCCGGCTTTACCCCCTGTGCCATGTAAATTCAGCCCCATCTTGCCATTTTTTCCTGTAAACTATACACTCGTTTATCACAGAACTTTGGTTTTGCCTAGCACCTTCCCTCCCAATGCACTACAGGCCCCGAGCACCACAGCCATGCAGCCACGTCTGGGATTGAGCAGGCAACCCACTGCGCCATGCTGAGGGGAGACTTTGGCCAAGGATGTTGGGGGGGGCTCGCTAATGGCCCCGGGGAGCAAACAGGAACTTGGTTTGCAAACTGCTCGGAATTCAGTTTAGCCGCCTTGGAGGCCGGAGGGCAGCGTCAGTGCTGTTGGCATTCAAAAGTCTGTTTCCAGGGAATCTTGATGCTTCAAACCTTCAGCAACAACCACTGAGCCGCTCCCTCTGGCGTGTCTGAATCATGACAGGGAGACTTCCTGTCTCATGAATCATGAAGACTTCCTGTCGCTTTGGCTTGGTTTTCAGGCTGCTGTAACTAGGGACTTGAAAACAGTCTAGCGTTGGTCGGCGTCTCTCTTTCCCCTGCTTGGCTGTCCTGCCTGCCATACAGGTGACAGGTCACGTCCTCAGCTGCTGTAATTCACCATAGTTCCACTGCTCTCAAAGAGGCCCTGCCCACTTGGAGGCTAGGAGAGGGTCTGGCCTTCGTGTCAGGCAGTCCATAAAACCCTGCCCCTAAGGAGTTAACAGGTGCGAGTTTACCAAACCCACAGTCTGAAGTGAAAGAGACAAACTGCTTCCCCTTCAGCCTTGCAGCGTCTGTTGTTTGAGGATGTGGGTCGCCTGTTTTAAAGAGTTAGTTTCACAGGCTGGGGCCTTGGCCAAAGGAGAATTGGGGGAGTCCTCGGTACCAACCACCTTGAACGTCAAGGCACGAACAACAGCCGCTGCACCAGACCTGGCCTTGCAGGGTGGGTGGGTGTGTCTAGGTGTGTCTAATGCTGGGTTCACAGAACGAAGCTTGCAAATTACCCTTGTGCCAGCATGAGCAGTAGCCAGGCAAGAATCCCCCACCATGTGCCCCCTGCCCATCCATCCCCAACCGCATGCCTCTTCTCTGACCTGGAGGGACACCCTCTAAGCGTGGGCGAAATCCGTCTCTGGGGCGTGCCCCTGAAGGGGCGACTTGGTGGACTGGCAGCTGCCGTGGCAGTGTGGGCACCTGTCCACCAGGAAATGATCTCATTGCATGCAGGCTGCCAAAGAGCCACTAGAAGGAATATCTTCAGCAGTGTGGTCAAGCATTCAAA
Organism: Terrapene triunguis; assembly: GCF_002925995.2. Classification (NCBI taxonomy): domain Eukaryota; kingdom Metazoa; phylum Chordata; order Testudines; family Emydidae; genus Terrapene; species Terrapene triunguis. Next base: position 4,914,704 of record NW_020664545.1, read on the forward strand.
AATCCTGAGTCGCCCCACCCCCAAAATAAAGCAGGATTTTTGTGTTTGTTTAGCAACTAATAGATTTGGGGGTCTTTGTAGTTGCCTTATGGTTTCAGAGCCATTGAGTTCCGGAAGAGCTACAAACTTGCTTTTGCTTTAGATGAAAGTTGAGATTTTGGGGGAACTCCTTTCTTTCAGGAGTTGAGACTTTAAGAAAAAAACACCAAAGAGCAGGATAAAATCCCAGAAGTTGGCAACGCTGCTTTAGGTTCCTACAGGCCTGCTTTGAATTTGGATCCATGATTTCAATACCTTAGATCTCTACCATTGGCATGGGCCAGCCAGCATATAGAGTTTAACTCTAGTTTGTGGTCGAACTCCTCCTGCCAGAGGTGACCCAATGGCCTGTGATGGGATGTTAGATGGGGTGGGATCTGAGTTACTACAGAGAATTCTTTCCTGGGTGTCTGGCTGGTGAGTCTTGCCCACATGCTCAGGGTTTAGCTGATCGCCATATTTGGGGTCGGGAAGGAATTTTCCTCCAGGGCAGATTGGCAGAGGCCCTGGAGGTTTTTCGCCTTCCTCTGTAGCGTGGGGCACGGGTCACTTGCTGGAGGATTCTCTGCACCTTGAGGTCTTTAAACCACGATTTGAGGACTTCAGTAGCTCAGACATAGGTTAGGGGTTTGTTACTGGAGTGGGTGAGATTCTGTGGCCTGCGTTGTGCAGGAGGTCAGACCAGACGATCATAATGGTCCCTTCTGACCTTAAAGTCTATGAGTCTATGAGACCCAATGGGGCTGGGTATGATCCCTGAAAAGACTTCCTTTGGTGATTCTCCACCTCATGCAGTGCAGGGGGAATCCTGGCGGGTCAGGAACTTCTTACCTGTCGCAGGTAGAGCTTCAGGACGTTGCTGATATCGTGAGGGGAGGCTTGGGACAGCTCCACCAGCTCCTTCCCGTTCTCAAATGCCTGGCAAAGCTTCTCCACGCGCGTCTTCACGCCGTTGACTCGATAGATGCCCTGCAAAGGGGGACATGGGGTTAAAGGGAGACTGGGACAGGTGTTTCACCACCAGCTCATCCAGCACAGTGGGCTTATCGCCCCATGCCTGGTTCTGTGGTTAGAAACAACAATTCAAAAGACTGGGACTGTTCATCTTGGAAAGGAGACGACTCGGGGGGGGGTAGGATAGAGGTCTGTAAAATCGTGAATGGTTTGGAGAGAGTGAATAGGGAAGTGTTATTTACCCCTTCGCATAATACATGAACCAAGGGTCACCCAATGAAATGAATAGGCAGCAGCTTTAAAACAAACAAAAGGAAGTACGTCACCCAACGCACAGGCAACCTGTGGAACTCCTTGCCAGGGGATGTTGTGAAGGCCAAAAGCATAACGGGGTTCAAAAAAGAATTAGGTAAGTTCATGGAGGATAGGTCCATCAATAGCTATTAGCCAGGATGGGCGGGGACGCTGCCCCACGCTCTGGTTGGCCCTAGCCTCTGACTGCCAGAAGCTAGGAATGGACAACAGGGGATGGATCGTTCGATGATTGCCTGTTTTGCTCATTCCCTCTAAAGCACCTGGCATTGGCCACTGTCAGAAGACAGGATACTGGGCTAGGTGGACCATTGGTCTGACCCAGTATGGCTGATCTTATGTTAGTAGTTAGTTATATAACAGCTATTAAACCCAAGTGCTGCTATTTGATGCCTCAGTTTCCCCATCTGTGAACCAGGAGGTGTCTTAGCCAAGGTTACAGATAATCTTGGCTCTGCTACTGCCTATAACTCAGGAGTTCCTGACTCCCAGCTCTCTAGACCTCTCTAGAAGCAGTCTGATGTTTTCACTGCGGGACACAGAACCGTGCTGGGAAAGAAGCCGGAGCTCGTGAACAAACCAGCTGTTCCTTTTCCGGGGTATAAGGGCAGGCTGAGCCACCGCAGGGAGCCCGACGCGATTGGGCCGAAGGGCAGAAAGAAGGCGCCTCACCTTGGTTTTCAGAGCCCGCTTCTCGATCTCACAGATGCACTTCTTGATAATGAAGGGAATGCCGTCCGAGCTGCTCTGGGACACCTGTGTGAAATCCCGGCCAAAGAGCTGCAGCTTCCCTTGGAGTTTCTTGTGGCCGCACTGGATGGCCAGGGTCTCCAGACATTTTTTGTGGCAGGCTAAATAGCACTGGAACAGACAGGAAGATGGTTGGCGGGGGAGAGAGAGAGACAACTCTACGGTGAATAAAGCTTCCGCTCACAGGGACAGCCAAGCCCCTGCCTGGGAGACATCAGAGTCAACTCAGAGCAGACGCACTGCATTCCAACAGAGGTGCTTAACAGCTGTGTTGAGAGGAGCAGCCGCAGTGCAACAGCTGGATGGGTTGGCAATTGCCTTTCTATTGGGATGGACCCAAAGCCATTCCGTAGCCTGAACACGTCCCAAAACACAAGGGAAACCATCTCTTCCAAAAGCAAAGGGAGGGGAGGTAGGCAGGGACTTCCCCCTCCCACCCAGCGGCGGGCCAAGGAAGCAGCCGCCCTGGGGAATACGCTAAGAGAGATTTTCAGCCGAGCTGTCACTGGGCCTCCGTTTTTGCAGGTTCATCTTGCACCTGCAGCTCAGGCCACTTGCACATCAGTACATCGGGGTCATAGAGATTTAAGGGATTGTTGCCCGTTTTTGACCTGAGTGGCTCATCAAAGGTGTCAGGGCCCTGGGGGTGTCCCAGTTGGAAGCAGAAACTGATGGAGTCTGGTATTTCTGTGGTGCCATCTTGTTTAGTTACAAGGAGGGTACAAAGTCCTGCTTCTCCGAGCGCAGGCGGCACCGTGAACAAAAGGACAGATTCTCTGCTTATAGCCCCAAGCCTCTTTTGCCAACACCAGACCCAAAAGCTCAATCTCTAGCTTTTCGCTCACAGGCTACTGCATGGCTTTCATGCTTTTTGCCTCTGTCTCTCTTCCTGTTTTGTGTGTCCTGCCTTCCCACACATGCACACACACACACACACACACACACACCAAACACAACACTCAGCTAAACCTCTCTGCCCACTCAGTCCAAGCTCCCCGTGGGTTCACCAACCCCTTTTGTCTGAGTTGGGGTGCGGGAGGACACTGCTGATTAACTCCTCCTGACAGTTATGTTACTTGAAGGGTGTGTTCACATTCAATCTCAAAGAGGTTTGTGATCCACCAGTGTCTCTCAGCATAACAGGACTTACATTGCAGGTGCAAATTTGCTCTCACCCTTATATGAAGCTACAAAAACACAGTCCAGCGGCTGAGACTATTGTGGAACGAAGATATGTGAGAAGTTAGAGGCTGTCACCCAAAACGCTTTCAGGTTCAGCTGAGGTCACTTGGTTCCCAGTTCATATCAGTGCAGCCGGGTGCCTCTCCCGGCTTCTACTTCATCTACCCCTCCCTTCCCCCAGGCCTGCTTCCCATCGCTCCCTACCTCCTCGCACTCCGCTCCCTGGAAGTAAACGTAGCTGTTGCATTCCCGGCATTTCGAAGGGGTGCGAAGTTTTCTCAGCCGATGGGTCTGAGCAGCCTTGGATAAACCCACGTTTCGGAATGGGCCCGTCGGAGCCGTCATTTCAGGGGCTATCCCATTGATGCCTGGAGGCAAACCAAGAATAAATCCATCCAAAATCCATGTGACTCAAGAGGAGCTGGCATAGGGTGATATCAGAGCCCAGGAGCACTTCCAACAGACCAGTCAATCAACTGGCCATGTTCACGTCTCAGGTAACCTATGGCCTAAGCTTTAGAGTCAGCTCCTCTGAGTAACATGGGTCAAATAAACCCGTTCCTCCCTCCTTTCTAAGCCCATGATCCTCCATGGGGATTTCATGGCCCTGGAGACATATGGAGAATTGCGGTTTCACCGTCCGCTGTCTAGGCAATCCTCACCCATCCTGTGCTCTCCTCCTATATCAGAAGGTGAGAAGAAAACACCGCCAGTTTGGTTTCTAGCTGATCCACCACTGATTTAATGCCCAGCAGCACAGACTGCGAGCTAATCTCCAGGGGAGGTTGGCCAGCGTCTCCAGAAGGTAATACGAAAGCACAGAATGCAGGGGCCATGGGAGACTTTCCGCCAGCAGCCCCTTCCCCTGCCAAGCTGAATCAATCCTCAGATAACTTGCTTGGAGCTGACATTTTTTGGGAACCTTTCTTCCTTTTCCTATTTTTATGTGAGATACCCATCAATAAAGATCCAAAGCCCCTAACTCCGAGGGGACAGTGGGTTAGAGAGTCTGGAAAACGTGCAGCAAGCCTGGGTCAGACACAGCCCAGATCACAGTTCTGAAAACACCATGGCAGCACGCACTTAGTCACCAGCTCCCAGTCATCTTGTTTCCCTATCAACTGGAAGACTCTAGCAAATGTCTAGGAGTCCAAGTGATTTCGATGGTTATATACAAGGAAATCCTAGCTCAAGGATTGATTTGTCACATGACTACTTTCAGCCAATGTGTTTCTGTTGTTTCCTTCCTTCCAGTATTGACAGGTCTAGTATTAAGTTAACCCATCAGATTGCATATGCAAATCTCCGTGACCTGACTGGCTCAATAGTCAGTAATAGTTGATTCCCCCCTTCCCCCCATGGAACTCTTGAAGTCACCTTCAGAACGTTAAAGTGCTAAGAAATCCATGGCGGTGGTGGAGAGATTTCCACATATTGGGGACGTGTGGTACAATTCAGCTCTTAATCTTGTCTTTTGGGGAATATCAAGATTTACAGTTTCTCGTGGGACAATGTCAGCCCTAATCCGCTGTCAGTTAGACTAATGTCACTCCATGGACTCCAATTATTCCATAATTACTCCAGTGTCACTGGGATTAGAACCTGGCCCCTCATCTTTGCCTCGTTCAATAGCATTCAGACTATGGCAGTACCGACATCTGAATCAATTCATTCCCAGGTAACTTTACTGAATTCGGCAGCTTTACCCCAGGGATGAATTTGGCCCATTGCCTTATGTTGGTGACCTCGAAGCAAACACCATCTTAATCTTGTCTTCGGTCACTCTTTTCGTCAAGGGAAGTCACTATCTGCTTAATGGGTACTGAGCCACAGGCATGGGGGAACCCCTCCCCCATCACGTACTCTGTTCAAACGAGGCCGCGTTCTCATCCTTCTCATCCAGCTCTTCATTAGAGGATATGGTGCCGTTGGAAGACATCCGCTGGAACTTCTGGCTAAATGTACCTATCAAAACACAGCCCACAACGCAGAGCAAGATTAGTGGCGAAACAGTTTCTCTTATGAATGTGTGTGTGGCCCACAGCCAAGTCCTGCGCCTACTAGGGTAGGATGGCTTTAGAGTAGCTTCTGAGTTTTCCCCAGAGCTAGCACTCCCAGTCTGTCCCCTACAGTGCCTCCTCCTGGGAGGAAGTGACGTAGCGGTGACATTCCAGTTCTTCTGTCATTCTACTGAGCCATCTGCTGTCAGAGGCTGGGACCACAGTATTATATAGAATTATTTTAAACTAGAAAAATAAAGACACAAATCCCATGTTAGCTCTCATGCTCTGCTCCCAGCCTGGCCCCATTAGGAGATGTAGACTGGAGTAGCACAGGAGAAAGAAGCAGACAGCCCTGCATTGTACTGCTTCCCACGGGCCTGGATACTCTACCTGAGGTTGAATCCAGGCTGCCCTCTGTTTCAATGATGGACGTTGGCCAAGACTTATGGACCTGGTGTCCCCTCCCACCTGCAGAAAGAACCACTTGACACGTTAGCTGCTGCTGCTTGCTGGGTCCCTGTGAGCAACACGGTTTAATTTAGAACAGCCTCGATACTGGTGGGCCCTTAGGCTGCAGAAAACCCAACTGCCCGCGCTACGTTTCTTGCTTGCAGGCGGGTTAGGACCAGGGGTGAGTGCTGCAGAGGGCAAGAGGGCAGTGAACCTGCCGTGGACCCACTTCCAAGCAATGGGAGTTAGAAGCAGCAGCAGCAGCATGGACGGACTCTGAGAGGCGGCTCATCTTGGTGGGAAATTAGAGAATGATTATAAGGCTTGGTGGGCCCAATTCTGTATGGTGCTGAGCCCCTTCATCTTCCGTCAGCATGACAGCAATTGAGAGCACTCAGCACCTAGCAGGACTGGGCCTGTGATGGGGTTAACAAACCCCACACTGGAGAGCAAGGGGTTAAGGCGTTGCTCTGGGCCCAGGCAGCCCTAGCCAGCCCCGCCACCAGCGCAAGGCAGGGCTTCCAAAGGGGAGAAGAGCAGCTTTGAAGTGGGCAGGCAATGGAGGGGGGCAGATGGTGGCTCTGAGAGTCGAAGTATCGTCCCAGGGGCACCTTGCTGGAGGCCTCATTACACTGACCAGAGAGCAGTGACTGGGGGTGCAGGTCAGAGACTCTGACTGCTGGTGTAGTCAGCGGGGGCTGGGGTAGGAAGTGGTCCAGGGAGGGCCAAGTGTAGCCTCCCACCATTGGGCCCTGGACTGGAGATCGGTGGAGAGGATGGGCCCGGGCTCCCCTACCCGTATCTAGCAGACAGCATCACCGAGATGCCTACTGGAGCGACCCTGATTATTCAAAGGCCCAGCCCCCACTCCCCCCAGGACAGGAGGGGAGAGCCGGAAACCTAGGCAGCACTGTGGGGCAGTGGCGCACGGTTTACAGGGCCCTCTAGTAGGAAGGGGAGGGGAGATTCTAGTGGGGAGGGAACTGAAAGACAGCAAAGGTCTCTGGGTTAAACACCCTCAATGGCTTTGATCTCCCCGGCCCGGTAAGAAGCTGTAGCTGCCATTGTATTTAGTATCCCAAAGGACTTAGCGGAGGATGCTGGCAAAGATACAAGCACAAGAGCTCTCGGTGCTTCAGGGCACCAGCTTATGAGTGGCTGGGTAAGGAAGAACAACTGCCACCTAATAGTACTGAAACAATCAAGTGCATCCAGGCATGGGCTGCAGTTGGAGACAGGCCAGGGGGCTAGATGGTTGGCCAGGGATGGACCAAGGATCTATTTGGGAGGGGTAGCTGGAGGGATACTAGGCTGGATGGACCAGGGTTCTGCTTGGTAAATGATGTTCACTTTGGATCCCTGATTCCATTCCTCTGCCCCACACACGGATGGGCTCCCGCAGACGAATTGTTCTCTGCAGACGGAAGAACTCACTCTGCCCGAGACCGTATTGCTAGAGAATAAAGTGTGTGTGTGTGTGTGGGGGGGGCAGCTGTTCATTAGAGGACACGGTGTCTGACCTGCGCCCCCAGGCACTGCTCTCCAGGAGCTCACCTCTCCGTTCCACGTTCACGGTCCCACTTGGCTGCTCCCTCGCTGCTGCCCCTCCCTCCGAGACGCCTCCGTCCTTGGAGGACGCAGCCCCATCGACGCTACTGAAGTCACTGGCATTAAAGCTGCCTTTCCGTGGCCGGATGCAGGGGGGCCTGATGGACAGAAGGAAGGTGAAAGGGATCATTTAAATGGGTGGAAAGGAAGGGGATGTTCAGCAACGACTCACCTGCCACTGCAGTCACCCGCTCTGGGACCGCACCTCCCTGTATCCTACGGATCCAACAACACCTTCCTTGCCAGCCCGCACCGCACCTTTGGTGAGGGGGTGGGACACACCAGCAGGTGGCGCTGGTGGGGGGCAGGGAAGCGCTGGCTATTGGGAGCTCTCAAATCCTCCCACTCTAGCCTGTCCCCGCAGTAGCTGCTGAAGGAAGCAGGGCAGGCGTGCTAGCTGCGTGGGGGACTCCCAGATTTTCCCAGGCTAGCCTCTCCCAGCAGGACGCACTGCAAGGCATGATGCAGGAGCACTGGCTTTGAGAGTAGCTCATAGCCCCCCTCCAAGGGGACGGGTTACAGGCAGCAGAGACAATTATTTTGAAAGGGGGGCCCCCCCTACCAGGCATTCTGCGACACGTAGGGTTCAAAGTCGTACTGGGTCTCGGGTTCATCTCCCCGCTGCAGCTGCTTGACGTGGGAGGCGTACTGCTGCCCGGGGTCGTACAGCTTGCTGCTCTCGCACAAGGTCTGGAAGTGGACGGGCTGGGGAGCCGTCTGGATGTGCATGATCTGGTAGAAGGAGATTGTGGCCTGAAATAGAGAGAGAGAGAGAGAGACTCAGAGAAGGGTGCGGGGGTATGTGTGACTGCATGTGGTGTGTTCAGAAGCAGCCCTTTGAGACCCTGCACGCTAGTGCCAGAGAGTCAGAGCTCCGGGTAAGCCATGCAGGCGGGAACCTGGGACGCTGTGTTAGACATTGCTCCCTGTGTTACATCTAGCTTTAAGTCCTGGCAGAGGTACTGGAAAGAACTTTATCTCAGGTCTACTTCTCCTCACCCTCTACTCTACCCTCATCAGAGATAGGAGCAGCCAGCCCGCCCGAGTGGGAGTGTAGGTGCTTTTGGCATAACACGGCGAGATCTGGGCTTCTCACAGCAATGTGTGCAGAAGAGGCTGAGTACGGTCCTACCCGTCTCCCGCAGGCGGCTGCCTCAAGCCAGCGAGCCCTACTCACCGATTTCATGACCTGGTCGCTCTGCTTGATCACCTCGTGGATCTGCCGCAGGACGTTCACCTTGGTGTCCTCCAGCTCCTGCTTCTGTGTGTTGGCGTCAGCGATGCAGGTCCGGTACGTGGCCATCGACTCCTCTGCCTGCAAGCACCCGAGAAAGTGTGAGGTGCTAACTGCTCAGCGGCGGGAGGGCAGGGAAGGAAGACAAACTCTCCTTTGCCCCTTGGGTGGCATTTACCCTACAGTCCCTTCTGCCCAGGCATTTCTGATGAGCATTTAGCACTAACTGCCCTGGAGAATGAAGTCCTCGAGGCACATACCGGGTCCAGCAGCCAGGACAATGCTGGGGCAAGCACCCCCTACCGTTCCCCATGCACTCCTGCACTCATCCTTGGCTTCTATGCTGGGACAGCTGCCAACAAGACCAGCTGGGGAAGTTCTTTCAATGCAGACACTTGTCTGCTAGGATTCATGGGTTCCAAAGCCAGACCATTGTGATCGTCTAGGCTGATTTCCTGTGTAACACCAAGTCATAGCTTCCCCCCCCCCCAAATAATCCCTAGAGCAGATCTGTTAGAAAAACACCCAGTCTTGATTTCAAAATTCTCAGTGATGGAGAATCCACCACGACCCTCGGTAAGTTGTTCCAATGCTTAATTATCCTAATTGTTAAAAAATTACCCCTTATTTGCAGTCTGAATTTGTCAAGCTTCAACTTCCAGCCATTGGATGATGTTATTCCTTTCTCCGCTAGATTGAAGAGCCCCGTACCAAATATTTGTTCCCCATGAAGGTATGTATCGACTGTAACCAAATCACCCCTTAACCTTCTCTTTGTTAAAATAAATAGATTGAGCTCCTGGAGTATGTCACTATAAGGCAGGTTTTCTAATCCTTTAATCAATCTCACAACTCTTCTCTGAACCCTCTCCAATTTATCAACATCCCTCTGGAATTGTGGACACCAGAACTGGATACAGCATCTGTGTCAAGTCCCGGCAAACTCATTTCAGTGGCTGTCAGAGGCAACGCATTCCCAACACAACTGGAGCCAGTGAACTAAAACACCTCGGTACATTGGTTCAGTGGCACGGCTGTTCAGCCTGGTGAGAGACCCAGGTGGCCCTGGGCTGGAGCAGAGGGTTGGGATCTACCACAGGCCCTGGTTAGTGGGTGGTTCAGCATCAGTCCCTCTGGTCAGGTATGGAGCTGGGATGTGCTTCTGGCTGAAAGGATGGTTTGGGGATGTACAGTGTTTGGGACACAAAAGGCTCTGATGGTGTGGGGTGGGCTCCCTGCCCATTCAACATCCCAAACAGTGATGTTCCCCTGGCATCTCCCTGACCCTCACCTTATTCCTGGCCTCCTCCTCCAGCCGCCTCTTCTTGTCCAGGGTCTTGGTGGTGGTGTTGCTGCTGGTGCTCTGCTGTTCCTCTTCAGCCTTCACTGTCACATACTTGGCCTTCTCGTGCTCCTCACAGCGCTGCATGTACATCTGCTTGGCCTTGCGCAGGTTGGTCTCCGCCTCTTGCTGCCAGACAAAAAATTAGGACCTTGATCCAAGGTGACTGGTCTAGGGAAAAGTCTGTCTGTCTGTCCGAGGAGAATGTTATCCTCCCCCTCCCTGGCCCTGGGGTTCTCTCCTCACTGGCCTGAAAGATTCTCCACTGCAGGATTACAGTATGAAGCTGAGTACTAACCAACTCTGCACATGTATGGCTAGGAATGAGCATGGAGGGGAGGAAACTTAGACTGTAAGCTCTTTGGGGCAGAAGCTGTCTGCTATGCATATGTACAGCGTCTAGCACGGTAGGGATCAGATCTAGAATTAGGGCCCCATGGCACTCCTGCAGGATAAATAATAAGGAAACAGTTCTGGGCTCTTATAGTGAAACTGACATGGGGGTTGGAAGAGCAAAGCTCCTTTCAAGGGGAGAGCTGCTTTCCTGCCCGCGCGGAGCACTGGGATAGTGCACATTTCTCGGGGCATTTCCCGCACTGCTCATCCATCAGGCTCACTGAAGAGGCCAGCGTGTGCTTGTTTCTAATGCCGGCACGAAGAGGGGCAAAGAATCTGACCATAAGATCGACAAGATGCGTGGGGGGATGGGGGGGGGGCTGTCACAGCCAGGATACGATCACGGCACAGCCCCATGGCACGCTGCAGCTCTTCGTTACCTACCAGCTTCCTCTGGGCCCGGTGCCACTGCTCCTTAATCTCCTTCCTCCGCTTTTCATGTTCAAGGCGTCTCATTCCCAGTGGCTGGAATGGGGGGGGGGGGGGAACAGAAGGGGGCGGAGTCAGGGGCAGCACAGCTCAGCCTTTATGACCTGTGCTGCTCTCTGTGCCGATGTGCTATGCCCTGCTCGGGTCCTCCAAATGCACCAGATTCCTTTACAGTGGATTGTAGTGCTCATAAACCCAAGGGCTTGCCAGCACCAGACAGAGCCAGCCATAGCACGGGCAGCTCTGCCAGGTGACTTGACTCATTCCTGGCCTGCCCTGCCTACCCACTGTTCCTGTTCTGGGCTTCTAGGAAGCAGAATCTGCAGTGTGGTGCAAAGGCTAAGTCACTGGGCTAGGGCATCAAGAGATGTGGGTTTTATTCCTGGCTTAGCGCCTAGCTTGCTGTGTGGTATTAAGGAGTCATGGGCCTCAGTTTCCCCCATCTGTAAAGTGGGGAGGCCGATACATACTTTCCTTTGTTAGGGGCTTTGCAATCTACAAATGAGAAGTACTATTTAAGAGTTGTTATCACTGATCAGGCTGAACTAAAGGCAGTTCTGTGTTGTGGACAAACACCTAGAAATTAGGTGGATGCCGTCACATTCACTTTCATTTTCGGCTGACATAAGCAAACCGAGTTCTCTGGCAGTGAAAGGATCATGCGTTACCCTACTGTCCTGGGCACGCAGACCGGACCTAGCAGCTTTCTGCTAGTGACCAGCACGTGTAACTTTGTCCATGCCGGGAAAAATACACAGGCTCTGAGAGGCCTAAGCTGAGCTGGAGAATGGCAAAAATGAATGGTTTGGTTTTGCTGAACGTAGGGATGGTTGTGAGACCCTTTATCCAAACACCCCAAAGCCCAGGAGTTTGGATACATGATTCTGATTCTGGCACATCTCCAGTTTGGAGCAGTAACAGGGGGGACGCCAGTAAATATCAAACCCAACCCCTGCCTTAGTTGAGTGAAAGGGAACTCTGAAGATCTGTGCCTGAAAGAGAAACCCTATGGTATAAAGACAGTAACAGCACAGCACTTCTACCGCTGCAAAGTCTCTAGTGGGAAGGGGTTATTCTCAGGTGCCATTTCCGGTAGGAGAGGGCACTTCCTGTTTCAAAGCCGGGAACTCAGGAGCACCAGGTGTTCGCTGCAGCTCAAACAGCAAACGGGAAAGCAGATGCAGGGGATCTCTCCAGCCATTTGCACCAAGGCATCCCGTGCAGCTGTGTGGGTGTGGGCATCTCTCCTACCTGCAGGAAGGTATGGTTCTGCAAGGTGGCAGCGGTTTGCAGGACTGCAGCGCCGTACTCCATATCCTGCTCCAGAGCCAGCGAGTAGATCGACAGGAACGGCATGTGCGGCTGGAAAATTACAACATCCCCCCCGAGCGTCACTGCCACAGCAAGAAACCAGGCTGAGCACATGACAGAGAAATGGTCACAGCCGTGGGGCAGGGGGTGGAGGAGGGTGAGAGGCCCAGACTGCCTGTGTGCTGCCGGCAAAGGCCCATAGCTAGCTTTTACATATTGATGCATCATGTACTGTTAGCACGGTGCAAAGGGGAAGGAGGGGAAATGTCAGAGGTTCTGTTGAGCTTGAAGTGCGTAACCTCATCCCCAGCAGCTCTCAAACCAGAGTGCCTGTAAAACTCTGCGATATGACTTTATACCATAACCACTTCCTCCTGGGATTCCTTCTAGCCTGGCTGGTGGATAGCTCACTCTCACCCAAACAGGTTGTATTGTTATGCGACTCAGAGCCTGGGTTCAGGTTGAAGTGATGGTCGGTACTTGGACCTGGGGTGGGGGAATCGGGCCCCTGGATTTTACACGAGGGAGCAGGGAGTCTCAAAAATGAAGCGTCCCACCTAGAAGTTTAGGCGTGAGATTTTCAGAAGTGCTTAGCACTGGCCTTTGAATTCAGTTCTCCACTGACTGCCATCGGATCCGCATTAGGCAGTGCAGCTTGCTTCTGAAAAATGACCCCCTAGAATTGCATAGCTAAACCTTTGAGGCTATGGAACTGCAGTGTTTCTCTCATGAGGAGGGAGGTTTCCCGTGCTTGCTTCTGGTGTAAGTAAGGCCCAGACCTATGCCGGAACCAGACACAAGGGGTGTGCTTACATAGGAGCTCTGACCTACCTCCTGAGTGATCGTTTGCTTGCAGCTGTTCACCATCTTCTGCAGCCCTTTGGCAAATTCCATCTCTGCAAGGGAAAGGCAGGAAGTGAAGATGGACTTAGAAGGCCTTGCCCTTCTGATTTTGTGTTTCATTTGGCGGGTATCAGTCATTTCAGCACTGAATATAAATTAAAGAATGCCAGTGCTGCAGATAGTGTAGGTCCTATACAAACACACACACATACACACCCATCCCTTCGCCTTTTTCTATCAAGGTAGTAATTCTTCACATGCACATAGATTTACTTCATCCATAGGTCTGAAAGTGCTTTACATAGGAAGGCAGGTAACATTTTATAGCGGGCCCAACTGAGGCAAAGAGACTTGCCCAAGATCATTCAGAATCAGTGGCCAAGTCTGGAATGGAATTCAAGTCCCGACTCCCAGGCCCGTGCTCAGTCCATTTGGCCGTAAATGACTCTCTCGCTCCCCAACCCATTTCTGAATCAAGGGGTCCCTTCAACCTCCAGCCCATAATAAATACTATGAGAATGTGAGCTGGGAATGGCACTGTGGCCCATTACGATGCCGCCTTCAGGAATTCAGCATCTTGGGAAGCAGACCCTGCCCTCCGTCCTCTCGCCACTCACCCAGAGTGGTCCTCTTCTCCAGGTAGTAGAAAAGGTCCTTCATGTATTTGGAGATGTTTTTGGCATACTGGAGGGCAGCTTCCACTCCGCCCTCACACCGCTGCAGCATGATATCCACCTCTTCTGCAGACGGACGGACTGTGACAGGGGGACACGGAGAAAGATGGGAGAGGAGGAGATACAGAATGAGCCAGGTATTAAACTACTGCCAAGCACTCTCATCCACTGACTTACACACCCAAATTGTCTTGGGGTTTCCAGGAGTCCTGCAGGGATAAAAGAGGCAGAGCTCCACCATGGACCGGAACCAAGGAGCAGAACTGACCTCCTGAGCTGCTGCAGGCTTCCCCCGCGGCAGCAGACACAGACTTCTTGAGCTTTCATTTAAAGCCCTTCATGACCCTGCCCCACCCTACTAATCCGCTCTCGTGTCTCATGATGCCTGTTGCCTGCCAACGATGCCGGCTTCCGTTGCCTGTTTGTCTGCTTCTTCCACTTGCCAAAGCCGTCCCATGAAGTGCTCTCCCCAAACGAGCCTGTCAAGCCATTACCTGGCTCTCCGAACCCCTTTCCAAAGCCCACTTGTGCTGCCATGCCGGGATTGAACTTCCAGCTGATCATGGCTAGGCAGCGGGCGTAGTAAGGGTTACCGATATGTTTCTAGCATTCATAAGCAAGTTGGCGTGATCTCTGCAAATTGCACACGTAGTCAGCCGATGGAAAGGTGGGTTCTTGGTACTTCTGCTCTTTTCGGCCCCGCTCCACTCCCTCGGTCACACCAGCTTGTGTTGTCTGGTCTGGTCTGTAAGCTCTTCGGGGCAGGGAACATGTTCATGCAGGGCCTCACAGAACGGTTGGGGCCATTGGACGTATTGCAGCAGTAGTGAAAACGAGGAGGACCCCTCGTCTCTCGTCTCGGAGGAGACGGTGGCTGGATGGACATTGCATCCACTGGACGGTTTGCAGGAACTCTGCCTGCCTGAACTTGCCCACCACCTGCTGGCTCCGAGACTCAGCTGCACATTTCGTGGCAGTGTTTGTTACCAACCCCTTTGTGCCCTTGGCTGTCCGGTGGGCATGGAGAATGCAGATTTAACTGCTTTGGTGCTGCCTAAGGTGCCGGGTTCAGGGGGCAAGAATACACCTGCAGTGAAGCCTTCGGTCCTTGTCACTTGCGCCCCGCGATCCTGTGGAACGCTGGCATTCAGCACCACTGCAAGCCGGGGAGTTGCACTTGCACATTTCTCCCTGAACCTCAGTAATGGAGAGGGAACGCCATGTCCTCTGAGCCACCCTGCCCGTCCTGCTGCCCAGACTTCCCTGCCCGCAGCAGGATTTATTCTGCACCCAGCCATTGGAGATGATGAAACATCACTCACCTGAATCAAAGCTTTCCATGCCGGTTGGCATGCCGTCTCCGTAGAGGTTCTCCATAGACTGTTCAGGTGGGGAGGCAAAAGAACTCGTTAGAGAGTGAGAAGTAGGTGCAACGGGTGAAGACGGGAGCAGGCTGCCAGGGTTTTTTTTCAGAAGCCAGGAGATGGATAGAGAAACCTAGGGCTGCTGGCCGTTCTCTATGTTCACTGAGGCCCAGAATAAGGAGCAAACTCTTTTGATCTGCCAAGTGCAACCTTGGGGTCCTACCTGAAGGCCCTCTGGGGACACGGGAGTATCTGTGGTTAAGTGACCTGCTCAAGGTCACACAGCAAATCAGCAGAGGAGCCAAGAATAGACAGCAAGAGCCCTGATTCTCAGTCTTCCAGTCTTTGGTCTACAAGATCATCCTGTGACCTAGCTGAGGTCCTTCTCAGGGGCCTGTCACCTCTCTAGCTAAGCACCATGTGCTCTTTTGATCTCTCCTTGTCCGCGTGAATAGTAGTAGATACAGGACTAAGCAGACAAGGCCTGTGGGATGTTCCCCACACAGCTCTGTCAGTGCCTTCTAGGCTAAGCTGGGACAGATGGCTTAGTTGCCTCTACTTGTTCTTGAGCAGAGACTGTGTGTAGCTGCTTCTCTTGGCGCCGAGCAGGGCCTGTTCAGGGCTTCTGAACGGCGGTGTACCAGAAGTAAAAGCAAACCCCAGCGATATCCCCCCTCGGTCCACTTAGGAGCAGGCTGACCCAGATCTGCATGAACGAAGCTGGTGTCACTCACCTGATTCTGGTCGCTGGGAGGTATCGAGAGGAGGGTGCTGCTGTCCACCTCTCCCATGAGGAATTCGGACACGCTGGAAGAAGGGGCAGGAGGACAAGGCTCGTCAGCACGGTTAGAGTTATTAACTGGAGAGCAGCACATAGGACCTTCCACACCACTTCAGAGTGCAGGTCCCTGGAGTCTGCCAGGGGCCAGGCCCCAGGGCCTGATCCGGCTCAGTGGGAGTCTTCCTATTGGCGTCAGTGGGGATTGGATCAGCCCCCAAATGATTTAGCCCCAACAGTTTAGATGAAGGTGAAGCGATGTCAGGAGGAGACCGGGGGATCTTAATATCCCTGCCCCAGTGGTTGTCTGAACCAGACCTCCTGGGGTCAATAGCAACGCGGGTGTAACTGATGTAAGTGAGAGAAGGAACAGACCAGGACATCCAGCCAGGGGCCACCCAGGAACTTGTGACGCCACAGGGAGTGGGGGATGGGTTGCACACCCAAAACTTGGTCTTTCACCATTGCCGGCAGAAAGCTGCCCCTTGGCAAGGTGTGAGTGTGCAAAGTGACAGGGCGGGGCAGCATGTTGGGCACAGTCGAGGTGGCAGGGGAGGGGCAAGTCCTCCAGACCGCCGCTGGCTGAGATTCGCTTACGTGCTACTGAAGGAGACTGCGATGGTCTCCAGAGCCTTCTCGAACTCCCGCTTGTCCGTCTCATTGTTGGACTCGTAGTGGAAACCTGGAAATGAAAGAGAAGCAAAAGCCCTTTTGTGACGGACACCCACTTGCCAGTGGTGGTCCCAGACCTGCTCCGACATAGGGAGAGAGGGGTGAGCCTTGCAGCCCATCCACGAAGTCTCTGCTCTCAGGCTCAGCTGCCCCTCTTAGACAGTTCTCATGTACCTCTTCCCTTGGTGCGTCTACACTGCAAAAAAACCTCGCAGCAGCAAGTCTCAGAACCCAGTTCAATGGACTCAGGTTCCTGCTATGGGGCTAAAAATACCAGTGTAGACATCCCCACTTGGGCTGAGACCCTTCCCCCCCTCTAGGTTTCAGAGCCCAGGCAAAAGCCCAAGCAGGAATGTCTACACTGCCATCTTTGGCCCCACAGCACACGTCCCGTGAGCCCGAGACAGTTGACCCGGGCTGTGCGACTGGCTGCTGCAGGTTTGTTTGCAGTGTAGACGTACCCTAGGTGCCACCGACAAAACAGTCTTGGATCGATGAACCCAGCTTCTCTATGCTAATTGCCACAGTACGTTTCTAAGGCACTAAGCAGGGCAGCTTTTGAAACAGACCTAGAGACCCTGGGGGCAGAGCCCTGCAATACATATAATCATATTTGTTAGCGGTGGAAAAGGCCTGCCTAGGTTTCATCTGGTCCAGCACCCTGGAGAGGGTTAGCTCTGGATTGTTCCCATGGAATATTCCCCAGGGCTTTGTCCAGTCCAGTTTTACATTTCCCCAGTAATGGGGCTTTTACCACTTCCCTTGGGAGGTTGTTCCCTGTTCAGCATTAGCAAAAGTTTCCTCCTACTTGGTCTGTATTTCCCCTAAGGACAATTGCATATCATCACTCCCAGCTACCCCCAGGCCGCCATAAGAGATCAGATGAATCTGTGTTACTGCTGTGCATTTCCTGCCCTCCGGCTTCAGAGCCTTCTGCTTTGAGATGGAAAAGGCTGATCAAAGAACCCCTCTAATCCCAGACTGAGAGAGAGCAGCTGCAGAACTGCCAGGTGGAGGGGTCACCCCGGCAGAGTGAGCCGTCACCCCAAGCTCTGAATCCTCCAGATCCCAAAGAAAAGGAGAATTTTATTCCCATCTAGTTCAAGTCCAGGGATTCTGAATAGGTCAGATGCAGAATCATTCTGGGTCTGCTCCTGCATGAATCTAGTGTAGAATCGCTAGAGGTTTTAGCATGAAATGGTAAAAAGAGAATGGGCCCAATTCTGTATTCCCTGCACCCTGGGCTCGGTTCTCCATTGCCCTACCCCGGTGCAGTCATTTTCACCAGTGCAAAGTAGGTGTGAAATGTTCATTCTGATTAGGTTGCATATGACACCCACGTGCCACTTGTGCAAATGCCGGCACAAGGTGCTGGGCAATGCAAAATTAAAGCCTCTCCCCGAGTAAAAGACCAGAATCTGGCTCACAACCTCGTGGCTCATCAAAGTCAACTCGCTGCATGGCTCAGAGGAACCCCCCATTTTTAAACATGCCTCACATCAGCGCTTGCCACATCTGCTGTTCCACACAGCCCGGCCCATGCCGAGGCCCTGACAGGCGATCACTGAGCAAGCCGATCAGCAGATCTTGTTCCACCCTGCTATGGAGGAACTTCCTGTCCCTTGTGGTTACCGTTTGGTGTCCAGGAAATGAGGGCAGTGACGCAAAATGTTGTGCTCTGTGTGCGGTTAAGCCCGCCGTCCCTTCCCCCACCGCTGTTGTAACACTGCGCTCTCGGAAGGCTTTGCACTGGCACGCTTGGCAGAATCACGTCTCAGAAATATGCGGTGCTGCCAGGGACTAGGGAGATAGTGGCCGATGATGATTAGGGTTTAAGATTTTTATTGCAGTAACGCCTAACGGCCCACTCACGAATCTGAGCTCCATTGTGCTAGGCACGCCACGCCTTGTAATGAACAGACTGCCCCTGCCTCAAAGTCCTAGCAATCTAGGCCAGGGGCGGGCAAACTTTTTGGCCCGAGGGCCACATCGGGGTTCCAAAACTGTATGGAGGGCCGGGTAGGGAAGGCTGTGCCTCCCCAAACAGCCTGGCCCCTGCCCCCTGACAGGCCCCCCGGGACTCCCACGTCTATCCAAACCCCCTGTTCCCCGTCCCCTGACCACCCCCCCCTCAGAACCTCCGCCCCATCCGTCCCCTTACCATGCTGCTCAGAGCAGCATGTCTGGCAGCCGCGCCGCCCGGCCGGAGCCAGCCCCACCGCCGCGCTGCCCATCAGGAGCTCGCAGCCCTGCCGCCCAGAAAGCTGGCAGCATGGCGAGCTGAGGCTGCAGGGGAGGGGCCGGGGGCTAGCCTCCCCAGCCGGGAGCTCAAGGGCCGGGCAGGATGGTCCCGCAGGCTGGATGTGGCCCATGGGCCATAGTTTGCCCACCTCTAAGGATCTAAGGCCTGGATCCAAAGACTCTCACTGACCTCTGTGGGCTTTGGATCAGCCCTAAGAACCCCTCATGTCAGCTGAACAGACATTTTCTCTCCTACTTGCTGGAAAATAGGCCAGCTTGTGCATATGTTTTTCAGCCTGCAGCCCCCGTTGTGCAGACACAAGTTTGCATCATCAGTGACAAGCGAGGACTGATGTTCGGTATTTAGAAATCTTCCTGGATCACCGCCACAGTTGTGTAGAGACGCCCCCAAATACCAGCCCTTTGCACCAGCAATTAGCAGAGGGGGCACAGGAGTGCCCACGAATCTGCCGGCCATTTTTTGAAAATCAGGCCCATCCCACAACATTGACAAGAATAACAGCACCGCTGGGAACTGCTTTCTCGGGGTCCCACTCCTCGGAATCCCAGGCGTGCATCTCCACCCGAGTCGATTGCCCGTTTTTCTAAATGCCTCTGAAGAAGGAATTGGCTGTTCTCCTATCACTTGGGCTCAGATCAACATGCGAGGTCAGTTTAAGAGCCGATCCATTCATTGCCTTAGCTGCGTGAACGGTACATGTCAGCTTTGGAAAGGCACAAGCGGGAACTAGGCCCCAAGCCCCCAGCGACGTTCCAGGGGGGCTTCAAAATAATAATAAAAAATAGGGGCCGGGCCCCAGGCTGCAATCTGTGCCTTGGCTCATCCCTTTGAATAGGCAGGGGGCCTGATTCTGATCTCACTTCTTATGACGTCCATTGCTGTAGCAGCTTGGAGCCCGAGTGACGGCCCAGGACCCAATTGTGCTGGGCGCTGTACAAGCGCAGAACAAAGAACTGGCCCCGAGAGCTTACACTCCCACTGGCTTTACGTGAGGAACGTCGTTCAGTTCAACAGCGCGGCTCTCGAGCCACACCAAGGTAAGCGAGAGGACAATCAGGCCTCTGCAGGGCTCTCTGAGTGCCCCGTGCTTAGTATTGATTGGGGCGGGGTTTGTATGAACCCCCTGGATCCAAACATCCCCAGGCTCTGGGAAAGTAGATACGCAGAGCCCAGCGTTGTACCATGGGTTCATTGTGGGAGTCTGACTCTCCACTGCCTGGGGAGGCTGAGGTCAGAGGCCAGCAGGCGAGAGTGGAGAATTCTGACCTGGTGGCGTTTCACACCCGCTTCGCCTAGGTGTACAGGACGACACAAGGCGCAGGGCAGTGGAGAATCGGGTCCTATGGCTGACGCCCTCTTTTAGGCCTCGCCGGTGTAAATCAGGAGTGAGCGCATAAGAACGGCCATACTCAGGGCCGGTGCTACCCTTTAGGCAAACTAGGCAGTTGCCTAGGGCGCCAAGATTTGGGGGCGCCAAAAAGCGGTGCCCCCAATTTTTTTTTACATTGTTCCTATGCCCCCTCCCCGAGCGCACGGTCACCGCTCCACTTCTCCCGCCTCCCAGGCTTGCAGCGCCAATCAGCTGTTTGGTGCCGCAAGCCTGGGAGGGGAGGAGAATTAGAGCGGGGGCGGCGTGCTTGGGGAGGAGGCGGAGCAGAGGTGAGCTGGGGTGGGGAGCTGCCGCATGGCGGCCCTGGGGGGGGGGGGGGGAGGCTGCGGCGGGGGGGCACCGGGGGGCGGGGGGGGGCGGGGAGCTGCCGCAGGGCTGCGGGGGGGCGCAACGTGGAAGTTTCGCCTAGGACGCAAAACTTCCTTGCACCGGCCCTGGCCATACTGGATCAGACCAAAGGTCCATCTAGCCCAGTATCCTGTCTACCGATAGTGGCCAATGCCAGGTGCCCCAGAGGGAATGAACAGGGAATCATCAAGTGATCCATCCCCTGTCGCTCTTTAATCAATGGGATTACACCAATGTGAAAGTGGTGGAAGGGAGAGGAGAATCAGAGCCCGTCTCCTGCCTTTGCAGGGGGATAGACTTGGTGACCTAGTAGGTCTTGTCCATCTCCAACTACTGTGGTTCTCCTGCACCAGCCTCGAGGACGTCCCCCCTGACACACACAAAGCTTTCATGGCCAACCAGCAGCGATTTTGTCCCGGTGGAAGAGAGCTGGGAGCCCAGATGCCTATATCAGTCAAGGCAGGGGAGCCTGGGGTGGCTTTCCGACAGACAAGGACTCACCCCAAATATTGCACCCCTGACCCAGCCCTGAAGTGGAACTGAGAGATCCAGAAAACACATCACGGCCTGACTCCTGAGCACCGCTTGCCATGTAGTGTCCAAGGGGAAGATACGAGTGAAAGGGCCAAACCTCCCATTGGAGTCAAGGTCCAAGTTCCCACTGATTTCAGCGGGGCCTGGGTTTGGCCCTAGGTCCCTGTCACCCCCAGTGATGAATGTTTCAAGATTCTCCACCCAAGTCAGTTTCTTAGAGCAATGTGGTCATGGCAGGGTGAGGCCGAGGGTGTTAGCAGGGCCGGGGCTGGTTTTACAGTTCAGAAAGCAGCCCTCCCTCTCCCATGTCCTGGTTTGTTTGTTGGAAGGTTTCCCACTGGCATCATTCACTTGGGCTCGTCTGACGCCCCGTCTAGAGAAAGGGCAGTTCCTTTGTAAAAGCTTTGGTATGAATGGGCTCCCCCAGCACCCTCAGGCTGGGCTCTCTCTAATCCCAGGAAATTAAATGCTCGATCTTGTCTAATCCACGCTGCACCTCCTGGGGATCTGAGACAGCTGGTTCCTGCCTGGTGCAGGCGCGACGTGTCAGACGAAGGGCCAGGCTTGTCTCTGGGGTAATTCCACTGACTTCACTGGGGCCACATGCTGAATTTGGCCCAGTGAACGCGTCACGCTAGTGACCCACAGAGGCTTTTGTGTCGGTTCATGAAGGTTTGCGCCAGCGGGCATGAAGAGAATGAGGGCGTGAGCAAGCGAGGGGATCGTGGGCTGAATATCACAGCAATGTTCCCGGGGGAGCGGGGAGGGGAGGACAACCAGACTGCGGGATCCTCTCCCCTGTGGGAGTTTGATCACTGGAGTCATTTTAAAGTGGACTGGCCCGAGCCCTGGAGAACAGACTGTAGGGAACAAGCCTCGTCTGGCAGAAATACCCTCGTGCCAGGGGCTGGTGACTGAAGAACTGTCTCCACCCCCCTGGGCAGCAGCCACACCTGCTTCCAGGATGCTGTTCCCTACCAGTGGGCCTGACCCCCGCAGGGAGCTCAGTCTCCATAGCCCGTTCAGCCCTTGGCCGCTGTCTGCCGCATGTGCGAGCAAGGGGTAGGCTAGCACTGGTTGTGCTTGTGGTTTGGATGCAAAGAACGTCTGCAAACCAAGGACTGAGGCTCTGATTCCATGCAGCCCCGACCCCAACCCCGAAGAGCCTTTCCTTAGGGTCAGCTTCCATCTGCCTCCAGCCCAGGCTGGATCTGAACAGGGTCAACGCCCGTGAGTCCATACCAAGTGCTGGGCATGGCTGGGGACAAGTGGGGAGGGAGGCAGCGAAGGGTGAGCAGAATTGCTGAGCCTTTGAGGTGGCAGCTGCTCTGTGCTCATGACCCAGCAGGAGACAGGTGCTGTGGACTGACCTTTGACCCTGGATATTAGGGTTCCTGCGGCTGTCAAGGTCTCCAAGGTGTTGAGCAGTGGGTACTTGTAGATGACCTGCCGGAGGATGCGCAGGGCTTCCCCCAGGCACTCGTGGGCTAGCGGCCGTTGAGACTCCAAGGGATCTGCAACAGAGAGAGGTCAAAGCGGTCGTTACAGCCCTGATTCTGTAAAGTCAACGTTGTGCTAGCGACGGGCGCTCTGTAGGACAGGAGCACCGGGGTAATAGCAAGGCGAGCTCCCACACCCAGACCATTCCCCTGGCCCCCGGGCCTCACCTTCAGCATCCTCTGCTCTTCCAGTCCTGCTCCCCCACCTGTACTAACACCCCGGAACCCCGACCGGCAGCCCCTGCACCCATTGTCGCAGTGCGGAGTTACTTCTGAGCAGACATTTCCAGTTGTGCAATGGTTTTATGGGACCAAGAGAGGCTGAAACCTACCGAACCCATGTCACTGATGAGCCGCCCCATCTGAACTGAAGTCTAACACAGTCCACCCAGCTCATCTTGATCAGTCTGCTCAGGGTGTTGGGAGGGCAGGGGGAACGCCCCCTTTCCTGGCTGATTAATCCCGTGGGAGCTTTGGAAGGAGCCAGATTTACTCTGTGCTCGGGGCTCTGGAGTGCTCTGGAGTGCTCTGTGTCACATCACTGCCTCCAATCTCTCTACTGGTGGCTTCCCCACCAGTGTCTCCAGCCTGCCCAGCGTATCCCCGCCCAGGAAGATCCCTGCTGGTGCCTCTGGCCTGCCCGTACCTTCTCCCAGCCTCCTCCCTCTCTTGGACTGCTCAGCACCTGTCAGTCACCCCAAGACAAGAATCAGCGCAGGCTCCTGTTCCATGAGTGGGTTCCGCTGTGCTGATGGGATGATACCAATATCCCCCCCCTTAGGGAAGGCTGCCTAGATTGTCCCGGCCAACGCATCTCACTCCCTGTTGGAACGGGCACATTCATGCTCAACTAGGGTGACCATATATCCCAAAGGCTGGGACTGGCGTCGCTGCTCACCCGAGCCCTGCAGCGTCGCTGCTCACCGGAGCCCTGCCTCCCCCCGCCCCGTGCGTGGGGCTGGCATCACCGCTCGCCCCCCCCCCCGCACGTACCTTTGCACCCCACATTTTTGACAAAAGTGGGCATTTGTCCTGTTTGCTTTTGCCAAATGCCCACTGTTGCCCAAAAGGTCAGGATGGCCAGGACAGGGCTAAAAAAAGGGACTGTACCGGCCAAAACAGGACATAAGATCCCTATGCTCAACAGACAAATGGCGCTTCCAGATGGCATCCTTCCCTAGCGGCCAGCAGCAACTAACATGGGTGCGTGGGATTGTGAGTCTCCCTCATTACATACTAACACATTATTGCCTCCCTAGGCAATTTATTCTGGTGGTTAAGCACTGGAATAAATTGCCCAGGGAGGTTGTGGAATCTCCGTCATTGGGGATTTTTAAGAGCAGGTTGGACAAACACCTGTCAGGGATGGTCTAGATCATGGATCGGCAACCTCTGGTAAGCACCCTGGCAGGCCAGGCCGGTTTGTTTACCTGCCGTGTCTGCAGGTTCGGGCGATCACTGCTCCCACTGCCCGCGGTTCGCCGCTCCAGGCCAATGGGGGCGGCAGGAAGCAGCGGCCAGCACATCCCTCGTCCAGCGCCGCTTCCCGCCGCCCCCATTGGCCTGGAGCGGCGAACCGCGGCCAGTGGGAGCCACGATTGGCTGAACCTGCGGACGCAGAAGGTAAACAAACCGGCCCGGCCTGCCAGGGTCCTTACCCTGGCGAGCCGCGTGCCAGAGGTTGCCGATTCCTGGTGCAGATAATACTTAATCCTGCCATGAGTGCAGGGGACTGGACTAGATGACCTCTCGAGGTCCCTTCCAGGTCTGTGACTGTGATTCTATACAAAGCCCCCGGCCCCGCCAAGCCCATTAAAACCCACCCCTTCCGCTTCCTGTTTCTGCCTCGGTTTGATCACCCATCTTCCCTCCTCCCTGAGAACTGCCCTTCCCAAGGCAGACCCTCCGCATTCCAGCCCTGGCTGGGTTGAAAGGCCTGAGGCCAGAGCAGCATCCTAAGGAAGAGGAAAGCCAATAAGGCAGGATCAAGGAGATTTCAGGGAGTGCCCTGCTTGTTAAATGAGTCTTGTCTGTCTGGTCACGCTCAGCGGCTGGCTGTCTTGCGGGGGAATGTGTGTGTCGGGGGGGAATTTTAGTTGGGGTGCTGGGATGAGATGAATAAAGAGCCTTCAGAATAGCACTGGGAATTCCATGAGGGACGAACCCTCTAGCGTCTCGAGCCTGTGGATGAGTGGTTGGTGCCTGGGAATCAGGCAGGGCTCAGCTATTAGGGTGATGGGGGGCATACAAGAAATCAGCATAGCCTTGCTGACTTCAATGAAGCTGCACCGATTTGCACCAGCTGAGGATCTGGCCCCTGGATTCCGGCACTGACTCTCTGAGTAACCTTGAGCAAGTCACTTAACTGCTCCGTGCCTCAGGTTTCCCCATCGGGAAAAATGGGAACAATACTTACTTTGGGCCAATGCTGTAAGACCTCTGGATGGAAAGCATGAGAGGAGCATGAAGCATTGGTCTTCGGACTGACTGCTGGGGCTTAGAACACACTGCACTAGAGCTAAACGCCTGGTAGCAGCATTGTGGCCTAGTGGATGGACCACTGGACTGGGGCACAGGAGACCTGGGTTCTAGTCCCAGCTCTACCACTGACTATGGGCAGGTCACAGCCTCTCCCTCTGCCTCAGTTTCAAATAGATTCAAGATACTGACTTGTTTTGGGACCTATAGATGAAAAGTGCTATAGAGCATATACGGACTCACTGCATTGCTAGCTAGTAGCAGCCTCTCTACCTGTTCCCAGCCCCACAGGGGAAAGGAAAGGCAGAGTGATGAGAAGAAATTGACCCAAGGGAAAGTTTAGGTGAGTGTCACAAAAATAGACTCCAAACAGGTGGATCTGCCCGCACAGGGAAGTGTTGGGAACCCTCCATTGCTTGGGGTGCTCTGAACCAGCCCAGCCCAGGAGAATGGACCAGAGGGAACAACAGTAGTAGGTGGAGATGGAGAATGTCTTGGCTGTCTCCATCAGTGGTTCGCTGTATCCCAAGGCACAGATCCCCACCAGGAGGGAGGGTCTGGCTGACACAACCAGTGTCTGTGGAGCTGACCCTGCACAGTCATTTAGACCTGTGCAAAGCGGACGTTAAATGCTCCCAGTCTGGCATTGAAAGCATTGGCCACCCACTTTGCCATGAGGTTTTTACACCCCAGGTGCAGGACAACGGAGAATCAGGCCCTGGGAGTTTATTTCTGGCTGTGGTGTGACTGGGACAGCAGGAGGGAGATGGGAGGCATTTGACCCCAGTGATTTTTCCTCGGTGGCGGTTTCCCTTGAAAGCAGTTTGAGAATTTCCTCCTCATTTCCTTTCCTTTCATTCCCTGCCCGGATGTGAACTCCCTGCCACGCAGCCCGGAGGGACCAGTGGCTTCTTGTTACCTCCTCCCTGCTCAGCCAAATTTCCATTATTGCCGTCATTTAGGATGATTGCTGGGTGGATTTTCTCAGCCACCCATCGGAGATGCAGCAAATAAGCGGGCTGCTCTCCCTACGCACACCCCAGCTCACTCTTTGAGTGAGCACGGGAACTGGCTCCAGGGTCCTTGGGAAGTTTGTTTACTGGCAGGAAAGGAAGTTGGATATTGGGAGCTTCCCCAGGAAACCAGCCCCTTCTGCGACTCACCAGATAAAGCTGCCCACCAGCATCCCTTGTTTCTGCTCCATCAGCCCTGTGTGTGATCACAGACTGAGAAGGTGCCGTAGAATTCTGCCCCTGGGGCTCCAGAAGCTACCAGCATGTCCAGGGGAAAACTTATACATTGCTTTTCCTTCAGATGCCAAGCACAGAGGTGTAGAGCGAGTGACAGGCTCTCTTCCCAGCTCTGACAGGGGAATGTGAGCTGATCTAGTGGTTAGAGCAGTGGACCCGGACTCAGAAATCCTGGGTTCCATTCACTGCTGTGGAAGGGAGTTTGATTGATTAGAGCAGCGGGGACTGGGAGTCAGGATTCCTGGGTTCCTTCCCCAGTTCTGCAACTGCAAGACCTTGAGCAAGTCATTGTCCCGTCTCTGTGCCTCAGTTTCCCCATCTGTAACACGGGATTATTCATGCTTTTCTACCTTACGTGGGTGCTGGGAGTATTCATTAATGTTCATACAGTGCTCTAAGATCCCTGGACGAAAGGTGATATGTGAGCAGTATTGTTCCTGTTATCAGTCTGCTCGCTGCACTGAGATTTTGCTCTGCTACATCAGTGTAAATCCAAAGGAACTCCACTGACCTCACTCTGGTTTCTACAGGTGCAACTGAGAGCAGAATTTGTCCCTGGTGAGAACATGGGCCTATGCGGGGCACTCTAAGTTGCGTTGCCATGGGCGTGGGACGGCTGCATTGCCTCAGAGTGAGTGGCACTGCTAGGAGGTAGGGAAGCAGGCCTCATATAAGGGAGGAAAGGAAGGGGTGTGAGGTCTAGACTGGCTGATCCCTTTAATCCAATCCTGGATGCTAGGAGATGGGGTGACCTCAGCACTGACAAGCCCAGGGACTAAGCCCAGTGTCGGTGACGCTGGGACTGGAGGGTGCAGCCTTCTTTGGAGAGAAATCCGGGAGAGAGGGAGCCTGGTAGAAAAGTGACTGCTATGACTGGGCAAACCCTCCATCGCAGGCCCCTATCTCAGTGTCAGGGGGGAAGGGATTTCCCATGCATTCTCTGTCTCCTCTTACGTTTCCAGGCTATATCCGGAATGGAAGGCAGAGAGGCCGGGTGGGGCTAGGGGCAGGGACAGAACTGGGATCTGTGTCACAGCTGAGCAGGGATGGACAAAGAGATGTCATGTGAGAGCTGGACCCACCAAAATGGTGCGATCCCCTACAACCATTGCTGCATCCCTTCATGCACACACAGTTCCTGCCTCAACATCTTCAGTCTTCCTCCAGAACCCACACGGCGTCCCCCTGAGCCCGGTCTCTCTCCCTTCCTTCACCCTCTCACATGGCTTTAGGAGCTGGTTGAAAATCTCCCCACAGAATATGTTCCCGCTTTGTTGAAATCAAACTTTTCGGGGGGAACGCGTCAATTTCGACTCAATTTCATTGCCCGGGGTGGGGGAATCAAAATGAAGCGTTTTGACATTTTCATTTTGAAACGGTTTTTCATCGAGGAGTTTATTTTAGATGATTAAAAAAAACTAGAAGTCAAAATCCAGCCAAAACAGCTCGATTGACCCAAAACAATGGGGGGGGGGGGTTTGCCGGAAATTTTGAAATGCCATTCTGTTTCAGAACAATTTCCCCTCCCCCCCAATGTTGGCATTTCTTGCAGAATGGAAATCCCAGTTTTTGACTAACTCTGCAAAAGCTACTTAACCTTCGCCTTCCATCCCCTCTCTCCCAGACCAACAGCCTAACAGGTCAGATCCACCGCCGGTATAAACAGGTGCAGCTCCATGGATTTTTTTTCTCCCACTGACCCAATACAGAACCAGGCTCCCACTCCAACCACCGTGCCAGGGTCCAAGTGCCCTAAGCAACCGTATTCAGTTGCGACCAGGACCACGCAGGGCTGGCCGAGCAGGGGATGCAAGGTGAGTCACACTTCAAGGTGGACTTTCATCTGGATACGGGGTCCAAAATCAAACCTTGGTGCGAGAGACCAGGGCCCAAGGCTCCTCCCCACCCCTTTCAGAATTGAATCATGGGTCACTGCGCCCCCCTCCCTGTGGATACTCCCACCCCATGTTACACACTGGGGCCTCGCGCTGGTGTTTTCCACTGGAACAGGGACCGCAGTCAACATGTTTGCATGGCTGGCAGTGAAAAAACAAGTCATCATGTGACCCCCCAGCTGGGCCCCACCCGAGCCAGGGGTGCGGGAAATATACAGTTTCCTTTGTCTCCTACAGAGAGAGAAGCCTCTTAAAGGGACAGGGCAGAGACTGCAGGGCCACTTCCCGCCCCAGCCTGGTAAAGAAGAGAGTGGCCTTTGGGAACCCAGGTTCGTTCCCGGGGCGAATGGGGCTCGGGGAGAGGCGAGGAATGTGCACAATGCCACTCCAAGGGCTTTATCTGGGTGCCACCAGCCATCGCTGGCGCTGCAGTAAACAGGAAAGGCAGGCAGATGAAAATAGCTTGCAGGCAGGAAGTCATGTTATCCTGTCCCAGATCCCCCTCCCCTGCTCAGCCTCTTACCCCTCTTCCTCGCCTCGCGCGGCAACTGCCACTGCTCGGCTCCAGGGCCAAGAGGAAAGGCTGGAGCAAAGCAGTTGCATGGCCACCGTGGGGAGGTCGGGCCCGGTTCCTGAGCGAAGCCCCCCCAGGATGCTGCAGGCACAGGCTTTCTGCTCTCCCACTCTGGGTGACTCCACCACCTCCCAGCTTCTCCGATCCATATGGGACCCCTTCCTCTCTGGAATCACCCCCATGCACGGCCTTTTTCTCCTGTGAAGCCACCCCTCTCTCTCCCCTATAGCCGTGCATCTTTGGACGCAGGCGTCCAATCAGTGCCACGGAGTGGCCAGTGGGGGAGAGCACTCTCACCGCCCTTCCTTTGCCCATTACCACTCTCAACTGCAGGTGGGGGGCTAGATTATGCCCCCCCAATCTATCAAGGCAAAATGACCGTAACATATTACAGCACAATTGTTGGCAGAACCAGTGCAGCTGGCTAGGGAGAGCAGCTGAGGGGCATTCCCAGGATATTAAAAATCACACGTCCTGTGGCCCCTGGCAGTGCTCCACTGCTGGGGCCCAGTTCCTCCAGCCCAATCCCCCCCCGCGAAGCTTGGATCACACGACACGCCTGAGCACAGGTAGGGATGAGACTCCATTGATTTCAGTGGGGCTGGGCTCATTGACATCAGCTGAGAAGCTGGGAGTTCTCTGTGGGGGATGAGTCCAGGATACCTTCCTAATTAGCACTATGGAGTTGGGGTTCATTGAGCCAAACATGAGCCCCAGGAGGTGGATCAGCGTCACCCCCATTTTGCTGCAAGTGCTTCTGAGTCTCCTCGGCCCAGCTTTCTGGCCGGGTCGTTCCACACAGTTCAGTGGAATTGCTCCTGGTTTACGCTGATGTCTGTGAGAGGGGAATCAGGCCCGGGTGGGGTTGTTTCATGTTCTCACCTGCGTGAGGGAGCAGAGAATTCTGCTCTGGGAACAAATTAGAGCCCCTTTGCACAGGGCTACATGATGACACGAGGTGCAGCGGAGATCAGAAAAGAGCTAGAAATCAGAACTCGGCAGCTGCTGGCTCCCAGCCTACATTGCTAGACCAGCACCTCTCTCGGCACCAGTATTTTGTCCCTAGCTCGGTGTGATCAGTTTGTAACTCTTGTCAAGTGCTTTGGGATCTCCCAAGGCTGGAACAGGGATAATATTAAGTAGCACTTGGATAACCCTTTCCATTTCCAAAGTCTCTTACGGTCGTTAATCCTCACAACACGCATGGGAAGTAGGTAAGCGACTAATATTACTGAGGAAACTGAGGCCCAGAGCAGGAGAATGGCGTGTTCAGGGGCTCAGTGTCAGAGCCAGGATTAGAATGCCAGAGCTCCTGCGTCCCACTGGCATGCCTGCGTGGGACTGCCCAGGTTCGAGGGGGAGAGGAAGTATTGGCAGGCAGGCTGCCTGGCACCAAGGAGGCGAGATCTCGTTGGGATTATTTCTTTGATGTTATCCCCTGTGAGCTCAGGGGCTCACAGAGGGTTTGATGCCCATGCCCTGCAAACAGCCTGTCTTCTCCCACCCTGCAGAATCATCTTCCTCAATCCCCAGCACTCAGGAGGGTGAATCGAGCTCAAGCATCTGGGAGGGGGGGTCGGGCATTTCCAGCACGTCAGCCACAGGCAGCCGGGACCCATGTGGGTGATTCATAGCTGTGTGACTGGCGCAGGGAGCAGCAGAGCACAAGACCAGTGCTGGCGTCAGATCCAGGAGGCCAGAGCATGGCATGGATCAGCCCCGATGCATGCACCAGGCCACCAAACCCATGGGCCTGTTTCTATGGGGTGGGTAAGTGCCGGCTGCAGGGGCCTTGTTGCCAAAGGCAAATCAGCCAGTGTCCCCTCTGCCAGCCCCCCGTGCAAACAGGGCAAGGCCCTGATTTTCAAAGCCGCCTCTGATTTTGAGGGGTACATTCTCAGTCCTGGGCCTTATTGTCCGAGGGGCTTAGCGCCAATTGAGGTCACTGGGTGTTGCCACTGGGAAATCTGTCCCAGGGTGGCTCAAATCAAGCATCCCAAAATGGCAGCACCCAGAAATCAGAGGCCGTGGCTGAAAATCCGAGGCTCCAGGCTATTTCTCTGCCTTAGGCTGCCTTCTGCTGGCCTGCCTGCGGCAGGGGGCATTGCAGGACACAAGGGTCCCTTTCAGAGCCAGGGAGCTCCCCAGGGCCTTCCGTTCTATCCCACCTGCCCCTGCCCCATTCTTTACCAGACACGATGGAAACCCCTGTTCAGGCCTTTACGTTCCGCAAGTTCCTATGGGAGCAGGAGGGCCCAGGTGGTCGTGAGCACTTACCGTCTCTGAGGACCACGTCTCTCAGCTTCTCCAAACCCTCGGCAAACCGGGCCACGTCGGCCAGGAGCTGCGAGATGTCCTCCACGTCGATGAAAGTCCCCTCCCCGCTCTCGATGGGGCTGTAAGCGGCAGGGGTCTTCTGTCCCTTGGCGATGCCCCGTGTGCCCGCAGGGGACAGAGGGAAGCCAGCAGCGCTGGCGTGCCGGCTCAGGCTGGTGGGGCGCTTGAGTGTGCCCACTGTGCTGGGGCTACTGCTGAGTTTGGCGCTGGACATGGACAGGTCCACCAGGCTGGAATTCGGCGCTTCCAGGCCGTCCTTCCGTGGCAGCTCCTGATGGGACAAGACCATGAGTGAGGGTGTAACGGGCCAGAGGGAAGGGGCTTCCAACCCTCCCAGAGCCAGTGGGGAGGAACCAGTCCCACCGGCCTTACCAAGGCCGTCCTCACACTTATGAACCATCGTCTTAATTAGGGGAGGCAGTGCAGGGGTGAGAGCAGGGGAGAGGGAGCCAGGACTTTTGGGTTCTAGCTCCAACTCTAGAAGAGGAGTAGGGTCTAGTGGGTAAAGCCAGGGTGAGGGCTGCGTGACAGGACTCCTGGGTTCTATCCCTAGTCCTGAGATTGGACTATGGGTAGTTGTTACAGGAGGACACTGGGAGTCAGGACCGCCTAGCTCTGCCGCTGACTTTCTTTGTGACCTTGAGCAAGTCACTTAATCTCTCTGTGCCTCAGTTTCCCCATTTAGGAACCTTTTACAAGGAGGCTATGAGATTTAATGAGTTAATGGGCCCGATTCTGATTCCAGCAACTCTGGTGTAACTCCTGCACTGAAACCTGAGGGGTTACTCTGCATTTTCACCCGGGGAAATGAGATCACAGTCTTATCATCAATTAAGGTGGCTACAGAGTTTGCATTTCATAACAAGAAGAGGTTTAAGGAATTGAAGGAACATTTCCTCCGGCAATTGAGGGACAATCTCTGAAGATGAAGACAGTGACCCAGCTGGGGAGAGGAAAATGACTGAATTGCGAATAAAAGTTGGCAGGTTTAAATGATTCACCTCTCAGAGCTATAAGAGTTGCATTCTTTGCCCTGTGTGTGGAACTCCCGCTGACATCAGTAATAATTCAGGGCAACAGTGGGGGTAGACCCCCCGTGAACCACAAAATGACTGAACAAAGATGAATTATGATTTCGA
>NW_020664545.1:4946761-4985324 GCF_002925995.2 Terrapene triunguis
ACAAAATGATTGCAGAATTCTTGGAACAAGACGGTCTTGATCCCACTAGCACTAATACAAGTCTACTCAGACCTCAGGAGCCAAATCAGGGATCAACGTTACCCGGAAGAGCCACAGGAGTGTGAATTCAATGTTTCATTGTCTATAGCGCTATTCCTATTTAGACAGTATGGAAGGGGCAATATTTATATATATTATTCTCACAGCAAATCAGTTAACTTAATTGGTTAATACCAT
The DNA here is from genome assembly GCF_002925995.2 of Terrapene triunguis. Taxonomy (NCBI): domain Eukaryota; kingdom Metazoa; phylum Chordata; order Testudines; family Emydidae; genus Terrapene; species Terrapene triunguis. The sequence goes on from NW_020664545.1 coordinate 4,946,999, forward strand.
CGTAAAAGCATCCTGATCGGTTAATAACTTAGATTGGTTAATAATTAAATCTCGCTGCGTTTTAATGTCCCTTGCTGCACAGAGCTGCAAGAGACACGCTAAAGAGTCACTTGCAGCTCACAAGCCGTACTCTGAGTATCGCTGGCTTAACAAGCTGTGAAAGCTGTGCTGTTCCTGATCCAGCCCGCCCGGCAGGAGGCGCTGTAGGAAGTAGAAACACTGGCTATAATTTAGCTCGCGATCTGTCCCAGCATCTCCCTTGTGGAGGTGCTGCCCAGACTGGGATGAGGTTCCAAAGAGTTCTAGATTTATAGAGTGCCACTAGGCCAGACCCTGAGGTACTGATCCACTTGCGTCCTTCATCCATTGCTCTGTACCACACAGCGACAGCCAGGCACAGAGCTTTATAACCTCAGTCCCTGCACCACTGGAAACACCCACAGGAGCTCAAGAAGCAAAGTCCCGCAGGGGTGAAAATATGATGTGGCCTTAACAGTCTCAGTTGCCTAAGACCTTCCCCCCAGGCTTTCAACACGTAAACAGCCCTTGATGTTGGACCTTTCACAAGCATCAGTCATCAACTCAGAAACCACAGACTGTTCTCTCTGTTCTGATCACTATGAGCTGGTTTCTTCCATGTCCCTGCTGGCTGCCTGGCTTATATCAGTTACTGGTGATCTCTCCTCCACTGTCTCTTTTGGTGTCTCTCTCTGCACCGTGGCCCCTTTTGCCATCTGGAATTACAGTGTTAACTGCCCTATGCCACGTTATATTGGGTTGTCCTCTACCGGGTAGATTGACGATAGGTCATTATATGTCACACAAGGTTCCATTGGACGCCCAGTGCCAACGTCAACTTAGAGCAGGTTATTCTGTTCATGGATTTGGAGAACTTTCCTCTGCCTTGGCTTTGAGTCTGGCCTAGGATCCAGAGCATGTGACACTGTATCGTAATCATGCACAAATGCCGTTAAAGGGTATGGCTGGTGCAAACTGACCAAAGCCAGGAGATCATGGAGAAGCCAAGATTTCAGACTATGTTCTCCAAACACCCGGGCACAGCTGCGGGTGCAAGAGGACAGACATTGCCTCCAGGCTAGGGTGTCCCCCTTAGGTGATGTGCCGTGATCTCACACTGGGATGAAGACACCATGCTGGGATGTAACGCGACGTGACATTGTCGTGACAGTGTCACCCCACGATGGTTCAACAGCCGGATCCCCACGGGAGCTTTTCCATTCCCAATTCAAAGAAGATTTGTTGGCTTCCTGCGGGGGATTTCAGGTCAAATTCAGGACGACTCAGGCCTATTGTGTGTAGCTGCTGAAGGAAGAGCTTGTGATGCCCAGGGACAACTTTGAGTTCTTCCCATGCAGTCCCATTGACTTCCACGGAGTCCAGTACATGTAAATAACAGCAGAATTTGGCTTGATACGTTTCCCTTACGTCTTTTATCGGGCATTTCCTATTCTACAGGTTTTGCATGTGAAATGCCCTGTTAGCGTATCTGTACTGGGAAGACACCTGGTCTTTCAAAGCCAGTGACAGGAGAAGGCTGGAATAAACATAGAAGTCATAGGAGGGCATTCCCGTGGACTGGAGACCCATGAGCCACTCCGTGCCAACCATGTCCGGTTTGCGGGTAGAGTTGCATCAGAAACCATGGCTGATAACAGAAACAGTTTCAATTACAGAAAGGAAGGGACCAGCCAGCCTAGCTGACGATGCCGTCTCTCTGGCCAAAGGCGCATTATTTAGCACAACACAAAAGGAAAGCAGGAGTTACCTAGGAGAGCCCATGAAACCACTGTCTGATCAAGGACTTTCTAGAGCTACCCATAAGGGACTGCATGGCTCAGGGACTTGGTGGCGTCGTCCACCTCTAAGCCAGTGATTCAGATCCACGCCGCTTTCAGTAGTTCCTATCAGACGGCTGTTCGGCAGCCTGTGCGTGAAATGAGTCTGGTGGGTCTCTGCCCAGTTCTCAGCAAGCGTGACAAAACCCACCCCAGCTGGCGGCGACTGGGCCTCGTGGTGGCAGCGTCAGCCCAGGAACTGGATGAGCATGAGGGCTGCCCTCTCCTCTCCCCTAGAGATGGTCCCTCCAGGGCAGGGCTGTGAGGAAGCTTCTACTGCCTTTGCTCCGGCTGCTCGGAGGATAAATAGGGCCCTTCGCTCTCAAACCTGGCACCGGCCTTCGCACGAGGCTCAATTAGAGACAAAAAATGATAAATGAACCCCCAGGAGGCTGGTGGTGACTGTGAGTTCCAAGATCCCAGAAGGATAAACAGGCAAACTGAGCCAAGAGGAATCTTCAGCCCCCCGCGAACCCCTAGCCAGGAGTGAGACGTGATTACACCATTGCAGCCCCCTCTGACGTTACCAGCTATTGGCTCCGTGGGCTCTGAACTCTGTTGCTTTGGCAGTTGCAGGGTGGTGTGTTCCCCGTCTGGTGGCAGCTTTATTATGCCACACAGACTTGGCTAGGAGGCTGGAGGGGTTCTAGTTGAAATCATGGGGCTGGATTCTATCTCTTTCCCTGTTGCCCCCTGGGTGGAGTTGCATGGACAGAAGCAGAAGGCGGAATTTGAGCTTGGGTTCCCACCTACCTTCAGCCACACCTTTGGTCTGTAGGAGAAGGAGTCCAGGGCATGCTCACGTGAGCCGTGTTTCTTCGCCATTCTCCTGAGCCCTACAGAGTACGGGCTGTAGCTGCTCTTCCCAGCTGTGCGTTTGCTCAGCATCCTCTGATCTTACACACAAGGGGCCTACGGGCTGGACCCATCCACAAACCCCCAAGCACTGGCCCCGAAAGAAGGAGGGGGAAGGAGGAGCAAACACAGCCACTGCCCTTTAAGAAGCTGCTGGATGGTTTTCGACGGCTTTGGGACCCACCCCATTCCTTCTTCAGAGAATCTATATTTTAAGTTGAGTCTGTTTCTAAGGAGGGGCTGAGGTGGGTCAGGGTGTGTGTCTCAACCACAGCTGTTTCCAAAGCAGCAGGAAGATGAAGTTGGGAGCTTCCCTTTTTGCCTGCTTTAAAAAACATCCACACACTCGTGTCCGTCCTCCCTTTGCTCCCTCCTTCCAGAGCTGGGCCTGGCTCGCAGGAGGACGTTGACCCCAGATCGTCTCCCCCAAACTCTGATTTCTGTTCTCTATAATGTAAATAAAGGTGAGCTCTTGTCTTCCTCCTTCTCCGGCTTTGATCTCATTCCCTTTGGCCCACCTGGCTCAGCCGCTTTGCTGCTGCAAAGTTGCCTTCCATAGACGCGAATGCCAAATCCTACCCGGCTCTCCCATTAATAATCATTTCCCGCGCTTCGCTCCCAATCGCTGCTGCTGCTTAATTTCTCTCGTCCTTCCATCTGATCCCCCCCCCCATTTAATCACATCTTCTCTCCTTTTCAAAGCCAACTTCTAAACAGATAAACGATTGCCTCAGGTATCTTCCCCCCCTCCTCCTCTTCCTCCCACCACCCCTGCCCTAAAGGTTGGTAATTTTCAGAGCCACCCTCCCTCCCATTGCATCTTAGCCGTTCACATTTGCATTGATCAGAGGAAAGAGGATGCAGTGTTACTTACAGATGGGGTTTGCGGTATGGGGCTTCCTGCCCTGGTCTTCTTAGATATTGAGGGAGTTTTCATTAACTCGCGTTTCTTCCTTGAAAACATCTTTCCCAAAGATAGAGCGAGGTCTTTCTTGCGTCCCACCCCAGACGATCCCCCGTCTCTTAGCTCCCAGCTGGGGTTCACTTTCTCTTTCTCTCTATTTCCATCCACCAAGTCTTGATCTCAAGCCTTGCGTAGGTGCCCTGTGTAGCTGCAGCCTGCCCAGCTCAGGCGCGACTCCCTTAACAGTTCAACCACATTAGCTCGCTGCTTAACTGTCAGGGCTGAAGCATGTGATGCAAACTAATTTCCTGATTGGCGTGTCAGGCTAACCTGCAAACGCTTCACAGGAAAAGGCAAATGTGCAGAAAGAGAGACAAAAGCAGCTTGATTCCTCTTTTCTTGTTTTGTTTTTAGAGGTTTGACTTTTATTTTTTTTTTAAGTGGGGAGGGAAAAAAAGGTTGTGATCACTGTTTGCAGGGGGGCCGGATCTCTCTCTGGCTCTTTGAGATGAGCTTTCCCTGGGGGTTTCATTAGCCCCGTTTTCCAGATAGGAACTGAAGCCAGGAGAGATTATAGGGGAAATTTTCAAAGATACAAAGGAGAATTACGCCCCAACTCCCGCTCCGTTTCAATGGGAGTCAGGCACCAGATCACCCTTTGTGCTTTTGAACATCCCCCTATTTATGATACTTACCTGGCCTCTAGTGCCAGAGCGCCTTACATGCTTTATTTGTATAATGTATTTATCCCCCAACCCCCGTTTTACGGATGGGAACTCAGGCCCAGGGAGATGAAGTGACTTGGCCAAGGTCACAGAGAACATCAGTGGCAGAGGAGGGAATCAAACCTTGGGGCAGGGACTGTCTTTTTGTTCTGTGCTTGTACAGCGCCTACAACGGGGGGGTCCTGCTCCACCACTAGGGCTCCTAGGTGCTACAGTAACACAAATCAATATTATTCCTCCCCTGCAGCACGACCCAGTGCCGTAACCACAGTACAACCCGCCTCTGGTTTCCTAGAAGCAGCGTGTTTTATGGCACCTAACACATCAGATTATCTTGCAAAATCTTTGCCTAACTGCACCTGCTGAGTGGCTGAGCGAGGGCCTAGTTCTGTGAGCAGGTCCTGAGAGGTACCGCCTGGCCACCACGCGCGTGCCGTCAGGTACCGTTAGCCTGTGGAACTCACTGCCGTGCTGTGCCATTAAAGCCAAGAGTTTAGCGATATTAAAAGAGGGATTAGAGACACTGGGACGGAAAATCCAGGGTTACAATAGTAAACGTTTGAAATAACCGAGAGAGGGATAGAAACCCTCATGCTTCACAGCACAAGGAAATTCTGACTGTGATCACTCAGCAGGTAAGTCCCCGGGCAGGTTATCCTGCAGTAACAGGGTTCTTGTATGTTCCTCTAAAGCATCTTGGAACTTGCCGCTGTCAGAGATAGGAGGCTGAGCCAGCCTGGTATGACAGTTTCCTGGGTCCATTCTTGCTGACTGCAGGGCGGGGAGAGGGCAAGCCACACCTTGCAAGATCGGGCCCAATTAACCCATTCTGTGGCCCCTGGAGGGGAGGCAGGAAATTAAGGATTAGAGCCAGTGGGGGAGAACCAAACTTGTAGGGCAAGAGAGCGCAAAGACCCAGGAGAGAGGTAGTTGGGGATTTCCGCTCTCTGGGAAAGGAACCGCAGAGGGGCCTGCAGGAAGGCGCTTGTGCCCTGGGACAGTCCCGCAGGGTGAGGACAGCTGGAGACAAGGCCACTCCTAAAGCAGGCCTGGGAGAGGAGACTGCAGGGAAGAAGGCCAGATCGTTTGAGAGGGATGAAGAGGATTGAGCCTGGAAGAGTTGGAGTTTGGACGTTGTTCCCCCAGAAGGCGTGGGACTCTTAGTGTGACCTGGCTGGAGAGCCAGGTCACCGCACAGACCACCAGAGGAGGAGGGAGAGGCAGAGGGGCTGCAACACTGGGTCTTGCCAGAAGGAGGTGCTCTGGGATGGTGAGGCTATAGGGTGACTACTGGGAGAGGAGTAGTCAGCTGATATGCCTGCGTGTTTCACATTGCCTGATGAGGTATGGCTGGGTTGTGGGTTTGAGTCTCAGTTCCTCCATTCCTGTGCTTGGGACAGGGCTGCAGGGTGTTGTTAAGGTGGCTTTAAGCCATCTCTGCACTCCCTGAGTTATGGGGTTGTTCAAGGCACTTCTGGACCCCTGGTGCATGCTAGAGCAGCCTCCGGGCTGCTGTACCTTATGCTCTGCTTCCCATGCCCCCCATAGACCCTGGCAATGCTTTGTGGCTGCACACATCCGCTCTGTCTGCTGGGAGCAGAGGTGGTATAGAGCCCTTACTCCTGTTCTACACCAGCCATGGAGCAGGGAGGCCCCCAGCACAAGGAGTATTCTCAGGGGCCCTTCCCACCCACTTTAAGCCCCTGCCCTAGCGTAACCAAGAACTGGTCCCAGTCAATGCAATTTAAGGGCTTGATCCTCCAGTTATCAGGCAAACTGCCCACTGCAGTCGGTTGCCTGAGTAGGGACTGAAGGATTGGGCCGAGTGGCTGAAAGGCTCCGGTTGCATGGAGCAAGATGAGGAGTCTGCCTGTGGCTGGGGATTTGCCTGTGGCGTGATGCTAGGTTGCGTATCTGCTGTAGTTAAAAGTGGTCTCACGGGAGACAAAAGTGCCAAGTTGGAGCCTCTCGGCATTATTAACCCACCGATGGCAGGGCTAAGCTGGGCCGGTCTCTTTAGGTCAGAGGGTCTCAAACTGGGGGGCACAGAATGTATTTGGGGTGGGGGCATAAGAAGCTTTGGTAGGGGTGGGGAAACATACTGCACACATTTTACCCACGGCAATGAATAACTGGCAAAGCCGATTCCTCCAGCCACATCAGGTCCTCGGATGGCTCTGTGCATTGTGACGGATTTCTGTGAAGCTTGCCTAACATTATACAAAGTCTTTGCCATCGGTACATGAATCCGTTGGCTACGACCCGGTGTGCACATTTCACTGTTAGCATCTACCACAATCGCAGTTTGGCGTTTGCGCTTATTACAATGGCTCGTTGGCGCTGTTTGAATCAATGCCTGGCCTGTTGGTAATATTGCGTGAGGGTTGCATGTTGATATACTTATGTGGCGGTGTGTGTGTGTGTGTGTGTGTGTGTGTGTGTGTTTGCATAAACTACTGCAGACCCAAAGAAGGGGGCCATGACCAAAAAAGTTTGAGAACCGCTGCTCTAGGTGAACTCTGCTGCCACCCATTGACAAGAAGGGGCAATGAAACCATGGAAAAATCTGTGCGTTTCCTGACATTGTTCAGGCCCTGGGGTTCCCCTCTGCGCGCTAGAGAAGTTGGTGACTCTCTCTCCGGAATTGATGTCTTTGGGTTTAACACTTTAGCCTCTTCTCAGTTTCAATTTCTGACCAGCAAGGAAAACTTTTTCTTGACTCTTGGTATTTTATGATGGTAGCACCTAGAAACCCAGACGGTAGGGTGACCAGATGCCCCGATTTTATAGGGACAGTCCCTATATTCGGGGCTTTGTCTTATGTAGGCGCCTATTGCCCCCCCACCCCCCCTCCTGATTTTTCACACTTGCTATCTGGTCACCCTACCGGACGGGCGCCAGGCGCTGTACGGACACAAAGTAAGAGACAGTCGGGGCCCCAAAGAGCTTACAGTCTAAATGGCCAAACGGCTGGGAGAGGAAACAGGTGCAGAGAAGAGAAGTGACTTCACCCAGCAGGTTAGTGGCCAAGCTAGAAATCTATAGCTCCCCTTCCAGCGCTATATCTACTAGGCCGCCCTGCTTCTCCTTTCCCACCTTCTTCTCTCTCCTTTTTCTTGCTTCCTCTCTCTCATCTCTTCCTTTCTCAGACTTTTGGTTCTCTAGGTGTTTACACGGGAGCCACCACCACAGTAGCTGAAAGAATTTCTCTCCCACATTACGCAAGAACTCAATGATTAGACTCCCTGGCCAAACTCCCCTTCCCCACCCCCCCAAAGGGGGCAAATTTTAGTGAGGGACTTATTTTTACCTTGTAAAATGGTCACCCTGTGTCTTTACTTAAAGGGGGGGGGGGGGGCGCATGATGCTCATTTATACCAGGCTCTGTGACCGCCGACAAAAAAGCAACGGTGCAAGGACAGTCTGATCCAAACGTTCAGCGGAATCATTTCAGCCTTAGGGTACATCTACACTTAAAATGATGCATCGGCGCAGGTGCGCCCTGGTGGCACTTTAATGAAGACGCTCAAGATGACGGGAGAGACACTCTTCCCCGAGAGCCTCTCCTGCCGACACAGTGCTGGGGGACCGGAACAATGTGTAGAATGGGGGGGCTGAGAGCCATTGAACCAAACTGTAAACCCTGCATATAATGGAAACCACTTCAAGCCAGGGAGTGCAGCAGCACCTCCAGCACCCCTAGTTCCACAGCTATGTCTGCAAGGGGCTTAGGTCGGTATAACTACATCACTGGGGGTGTGGATTTCAGCCCTGAGTGATGTAGTTGCACCAGTACGGGTCTGTAGTGTAGACCAGACCTCAGTGTGCCCTGGGTGTCCGGGCCCTGGTGATGCTGAGACAAGACCGTGGATTATATACGTCCAAATGTGGCCTACGATCGGGAGCCCAGAGAACAGCAGGGGGAGCTCTGGTCAGAGGCCAGGCAATCTCTGAAATCCCATCACGAGGGGTCGCTGTTGGAGCAGTTTAGACTCATGGAAAGGGACTGCATCTTCGATGGACACATGGTCCTTTCACGATGTTGCTCTGGATGAGAGGGTTCTCCCCCCCCCCTACAGTCTTCCTCTGTCCTTAGGGACAGCCCCTCACACTTCCCTACCCCAAAAGGGCGACAGGGGCCATATAAGCCCCTGAATAACTGGGCTATCCCCATTTTACAGCTGGGGAAGCTGCCACACCAATATGACGTGACTTACCCCGGCTTGCAGAGCAAATCAGTGGCACAGCCAGGACTTGGATCCACGTCCCCTGAGCGCTGATCCCTGCTGTAACCACTAGGCCAGCCTTCCTCTCGACATCTCGCTCTGCTCTCTGCCTCCCACTGTTCAGCGCTGGCAGCTGGGTCCTTTCAAAGGACAGGAATTAGCAAGGAAGAACAAATCTCTCTAGTAGAGCAGTCCAGGAGGGAGCATCTTTTTGTTCTGTGTCTGCACAGATGGGGGTCGTGCTCCGTAATTGGGGCTCCCAGGTGCTCCTGCATTACGCATCATAATGGGTCAAACTGGAAAGAAGAGAAGGACGGAAAGTAATGGACTCACAGGCTCAGATTCTGTTCTATGTCCCTGTTCATCTCCTGTAGCAGAGAACCAAGTGTGGCCCGTTGTATGTACGCTGCTGACAGAACCGGGCTGCCTAGGGGAAGAGGAATTCAGCAAAGCTTGAATAATTGGTCATCTCTGGGGAGATAACTGCAAGTGACTACGGTTCTCTCCAGAGACATCAATGAAACCCCTGCAGCCAAGCACCCCCGTCCTTGTGGGATCTGGTATTGGATGTGAAATGTGCAACTTGGGCTCCTGTGCTCTGCTAATTAATTATTTGAATGAATTGTTATTTCTATCATGCCAACCATGTGCCACATTTTCAAGCTTTTCTCCATAAAAACGAGGACTAGAAACTTACTTTTTTCCCCCCTCTTTATTTTTTGAGGAAAGTCGAGATTGTCATGTACTCACAGGACTCCAGCAGCTGGAGCTTTTAAAAAAATAAGTAAAAAATCCAACACCAAATAGTGAGAGGGTTGGCAACACTGGAAATGTTATTTAACACATTAATAAAACGTGGTGGCAAAACCCACTGAAATTGGCAAGGGAAGGACAGGTGTAGGACCTGCGATTGCGTCTCTTTGAAACTGACTAGATTTCCAGCTGAGGGCACCAGCACCCCTTTAATCCGCTCGTTGGATCAGTCCCAAACTATTGCTCCAGGGAGGCAGACAGCCTGGGTCACACATGCTGGGAGTGGAATAGTGTGAGGTTAATCAGCTCTGGATGTCCTCTCCTGGAGGCACATGTGACTGTTCGTGTATCTCCAGGAGGAGTGGGCCTTCTGTCTGGGTGACTTTTGCCTCCCCTGGGAGCACAGAATACATACTCCCTCTCAGGCACTGGGTTGAACTTGGTTCCTTATTCCTAGTTCCCAGTTCCATATCTGTCGCCAACCAGGCCATGGGTGGTCAGGCTGAGTGGCTGAAATGAGAGTTTGGCCTGCCAGTTAGAGCAGAGTCCAGGAATGAGCCGAGGGATCAGTACTGGACAGATAGAAGCTGAGTGCCGGAACTAGAAGGTAAACCAGGGGTGGAGCCGAGGATTTGAATCCAGAAATCAGAATCCGGAGTGGAAGGGGGGCTGGAGCAGGGACTGGCAGCAGAGCAAGTAGAGTTACAGGCATGGGACGCGTTGAGCAGCCACTGATCTGGGGGTCGGGTTTATGAGCAGGGCTGCTGAACCAGCAGCCAGTCAGGGGATGTGGCTACTCTCAGTCCCAAGCTCGCTTCTTGTCTACCAGCCGGGTTAGTCAGGGAGCCTGGCAGGAGCTGTTCCCAGCTGCTTTGGCCCCTGACCACATTCAAAGACCAAATAACCTTTAATCAATGTAAGGTTAAATGTTTAGAAATTCACCATAATAAACGTGATTGAATTTTAGAACACGAGTTATCCGGGTCATCCCGCTTGCCCTTTTTGAATGTTGGTAACATTAGCACCCTACCTGTCTTCTGGGCTTTCCCCGGTATTCCAAGATTGATTAGAGATTAACATGGGTGGGCTGGAGAGCTCCTTGACCAATTCTTTTAGGACTCTTGGGTGCTTCACCTTCTGAAACGACCCTGTTTGCTGCTCCAGTTCCTCCACGTGGGGGGAAGGGGAGAGAGGCTGGTGACCCGGGCCACCACTTTTCACAAAGAAATGCTTTGGGTCAGGGAGTGATGTGCCCCACCTCCTTCAGAAGAGGCTGGTGGCTGTAGGGGCGTCACGTACAGTCCAAGAAGCGTTTTGTCACCTACAGCCAGTCAAAACCCAGCTTCATCCTTAGTCAAGCACCATTTGCAAAATGGAAGTGGGGTGGTTGTGTGGCATATGCCAGCATAGTACTTAGGAGTAAAGCATCTGGTCAGGGGGTGATGTGGCCCTGCTTCTTCAGAACAGTCTTGACGACACAGGGATGTGTCAGCAGGGGTGACCCAACAAGCGTTTTGTCACGTAAAGCCAGTCAAAACCCAGTTCCTAATTCGAGCCCCATTTGCTAAATAGAAGTGACAAGGAAGTGAGAGAGAATGAGAGAACAGACACATGGCAAATGTTAGTCCTGTGGCTCCAGGCAGGACCGGCGCTTCCACTAGGTGACCCTAGGCGGTCGCCTAGGGCGGCAGGATTTGGAGGGGGTGGCATTTTGCCGCCCTCGGCGGAAATTCAGTGGCGGGGGGTCCTTCCGCTCTGGATCTTCGGCGGCGGGTCCTTCACTTGCACCAGGACCCGCCGTCGAAGTGCCCCGAAGACGCGGAGCGGAAGGATCCCTGCCGCTGAAGACCCCAGGCCCCCTGAATGCTCAGAGGAGGAGCGCTGCCGCCTAGGGCGGCAAAAACCCTGGTGCCGCTCCTGGTTCCAGGCACCACTGGAAGGTGCTTGGATAGCACCGTGATGAGTGCGGTAAAAAGACCTATACAGAACGGAACAGCAAGTGCCAACTTGCTGCTTAGAAATTCAGCTTTGACGCAGGAAGTTACACATCCCAGAACCAAGTGGCTGCTAGGACGGCTCACGTGGGCTGGCCCAAGAAGCAGTTTGTCACTTACAGCCAGTCAGTGTCCAGTTCCTTACTAATATAAATTGTTCTAAAATGCGATCCTATTTCGAAATGTCACCGAAATAAAAATGTAATCTGATGGGGATGAATATTATTAAAAACACTGGCCTTTGAAGAGGGAATCAATTTCTGCCCTGTGTAGGGTGACCAGACAGCAAGTGTGAAAATAGGAGCCTATATCAGAAAAAGACCCCAAAATCGGGACTGTCCCTATAAAATCGGGACATCTGGTCACCCTAGCCTTGTGGCACACACTGGGTCTGCTCTTGGGGCCAACGCCTCAGCTGATGTAAATTGGTGCAGCTCCATTGAATTTAATGTGACCGGATCCCCAGCCGGCATAAATCGGTGCCATTCCATTGAACTCAGTGGTCCAGATAATTAGCCAGTGTAATCAGCAGAGCGCCAGAGAAGTCAATGAGGCTGCGCTGATTTATACCAGCTGAGAATCTAACCCTGGAGTTGTTCCTTGTTATGGCTTCACCAATGCAACTCACTAACACAGACATGCTGCACTCGGGTTAACCATGACTTGCCATGGTACAGTGCTGTCGCTGGCACGGTTTACGCTGGTGTAATGATTCTACACAGGGGTTTTGCACCAGTGCAAAAAAGTCCAGCGTAGGCAAGACCACTCGCACGAGGGGCAGAGAGGACACACAGAGATAGGTGCTGGGAGAGTCTTGACATGGAAGAAGGAAGTTTCTGAAATAGCCATGAAGATTTCTGGGGTTTAGGGTGACGTGTGCCTCCTGCCATGCAAACATCCTTACTCCTAGGCCTGTGCTCGGTCCATCAGATCCAGCTGTCACACTCTGATTCTCTTCAGATCCCTTCTGGAGATCTCTCTCTTAGCCCTGGTTTATGATGAGCCCTGATCTGTCTCATAAAACAATCAGATGCTGCTGCTGGTTCTCCTTCCCATAACTAGGGCTTATGAACTGAAATCCACCCCTTGCCCAACAAGCTAGATGTGCTGCCGGCATGGCGGTACGGTGTAACCTACATCCTCTAACCCAGGGGTTCTCAGGACAAATTTTTTGGTGGCCTCAGAGTGCAGCCACCAACTCTTGCCGGTGGCCGCTCTCACATTTTTTCCCTAAAATACTTGATTAGCTTTAGGAAAACCAAATAAATATGCACATAGACATGTCCAAATCATTGTAATTTATGTATTGCTAGCTAGTAAGTCTGTTGTGAAAAGTGCTATTAACAAACATGCAAGTATCACTTTTCACAGCAGACATACTCAGCCCTGGCAAGCCTGGGGCCAAATTAAGCCCTAGATGGAGGGTTGGGGTAGGCAGTGGGGGCCAGGGGAGATGGGGGTGGGGGACTGGAGTCTGAAGCCCCGTGGCTGGAGGACAGAGTCCAGGGATGGAACCTGAAACCATGTGGATGGAGCCCGAAGCCCCGTGGCCAGGTCCTGCTGCCCCGCCACCCCAGGGTTTGAAGCCCAAAGCCTGAGTCCCACCACTGCTGGGGAGGTGGGGAACTCCCTGGCTGCCTGCTCCTCCAGCGCTGTGCCCCAGATGTCTCGGGAGGGGCAACCCTTGATGCTGGCCCCAGCATCCAGGAGCAACAGAGAGGGGGGAGGGGGCTCTACTTTGCCCTCCCCCCATCACAGCCCAGGAGTCTGTGGCCCTAAGAAAAGCCCCTGGTGGCTTGCATGTGGCCACAGTGGTTGCATTTGAGAAACAGCTGCTTTAACCATTGTGTTTGCCTGGATTCACCAATCCGCTGTGAGGAACTTGGCCTGCCCACTGATAAGCTGGGTTGTATTATGTCCCTGCAGAGTTGGCAGGAGGTTGCAGAGTGGTCTAAGCAGAAATCTGGGGGGAAAGGGGGCAAAAACTGATTCCTGTCTCCTCCCCTCTGCCCTCCTCCCCCCGAAAGTTTTCATATGAAATTTCAGATTTCTGTTCCCTCCAGGGACAGTGAGCCACCCTCCCTATTGGTATCCAGACACCATGCTGATGGGTGTGATTGATGAGATAGATAGATTGGATTAGATGTGTGTGGGGATAGAGAGATAGATAGATAGAGGGGGTGTATGGGGATAGATAGATAGATGGGGTGTATGGGGATAGAGAGAGAGAGAGAGAGAGGGAGTATGGGGATAGATAGATAGACAGAGGGGGTGTATGGGGATAGATAGATTAGATAGAGGGGGTGTATGGGGATAGATAGAGTGGGAGTATGGGGATAGATAGATAGATAGAGTGGGGGTATGGGGATGGATAGATAGACAGACAGACAGAGTAAGGCCATGGTGTCTCAGTAGTAAGATTACATGTGTTGAGAAATGGTGCCAGCCACCTACAGTGTTCTGTCACCCGGCCCTCCCAGGCCGCGCCCTCATTAGGATTCACTCTTCGCTACACGCCTGGATGACACCCAGTTACTCCTGGGAACGGTGATCTTAATTCCGTCACCCTGGGAAAGTGACACATAAATGAGACCTGATTGACACTGGGAGCTGCTGGGGGCTGGGATGGGGTTCTCCAGCACAATGGAGGTGCGTAGTGACGGGATAATAAGGGGGGGTTGGATGGGATGCAGCCGACATCCCCAGCTTCCAGTAGAAGAAGCACCTTTTCCTGCCATTGGAAACAACTTTCTGTCCAGCCTGCCCAGCCCTGCTGGTAGCAGAAGGAAGCCTCACCCAGCCCTGCCCTGATGAGCTTCTAACCCCTATGAGCTCACTGCCTTGGTATGTGTGGGAAGGCTGGGAAGGCAATCAGCATCCTGGGGCATACCCCATCCTCAGCTTGGGCGCCTGGATGAATTCAGGACAGCCCCGTGTGTGGGGGAAAGGGGGTGAATAGCCGCGTCCATCACTGCAGCATGCCCAGCCCTATAGTGTGTGTGAGGGAGGGGGCAGGGGGTTGTGTGTACATGGGAGGGCTGGCGGGCTCGTAGGGACCATTGTGTGTTTGAAGGGGTCGGGTAGGCCCAGGTGTCTGGGTGAGGCGCCCCGAGCATCTGACATAAGCAGTGATGAATTTTTGCCCCGGCAATCTGGGCTCACCTGAGCCTTGGCACCTCTTTCGAACTAAGCACTGGACATAAGGGATTGTGAAGGGGTGTGTGTGGGTGTGTGTGGGTGTGAGGGGGGCGTGTCACGGGTTGGCGGTGCTCTAGGATGGATGGGTCTGAGTGTGAGGGGGGTGGGTGTTTGTTTCTAGGGTGAGTGTAACCCACATTCGGTGTGTCTGGGGAGATGGGTGGGTGGTGTGTCAGTGCTCTGGGAGGGGGCGTGTGAAGGGGAGGGTGTCTGTGTGTAAGGCGGGGTTGTGTGTCAGGGCTGGCTGTCTGTTATGTGAAGCAGGGTGTGTGTGTGTGACTGGGGCGGGGGGGGGGGAGGGGATCAAGCCCCCAAACCTAGTGGGAAATCCCATCCCTGTCCCCTGGGATCTGCCCCCGCCAGAGCGCCCAGGGCTCCATCTCTCACACTTGCCCGGCTCCTCAGCCTGACAAAGTCTCCTGGACCGGAGCCGGCGCTGGAAGGGGGGCGCAGCCCCCAGCTCTGACCCCGGGGGTCACCGGGGGGACACGCACAGGAAACTCCCCATCCTGCAGGAATTCGGAGCTTTCCTGCCCTTATAAGGCTATTTTAACTCCCCTCCAATCAGCGGGAGGAGGCGGTGCCCGGCGCGGCCAAAACCTCCGGAGCACGGCGAGGGAGTCTCCCGTACGCGCCGCGGCCCCCGGACCTGGCCCCGAGCAGCCCCCGGAGCGCACCATGAGCAGCACGCAGTTCAACAAGGGCCCGTCCTACGGCTTGTCCGCGGAGGTCAAGAGCAGGGTGAGGCTGGCGGCTCGCCAGACAAGTTTGTAGGGGGGCTGTGATGTGCCTGGGAGCGGGGCCCGGGGGGGCCCTGGGGTGCTGCCTGGTGCGCTCTGGGGTGCTGCCCGGTGCGCTCTGGGCTGCCGGCGAGGGCTGGACTGTCCAGTTCCAAATTCTCCCAGCCGTGTCCTTCGCGCGCAGCCAGCGCCCTGGCCCGTCTCGGTCCCAGCTGCTGGCCCTGGGGAAACCTGCCTCCAATCTCCTCTTCCGCCATCCTTTCCTCAGCCCTGGCTGGGACCTCTCCTTCTGGGCTCCGCAGCCGCCTCTGGGGATAGAGAAGTGCCGCACCTCCCCCTGCCCCCAAAGTTGGAGGGGACCAGGAGGTCTCCCTGCCACTGGTCCCATAAGTCTGTTCCAGGCTCCACCTGGCAGCACGTTTTCCTGGGCTGCCCCGGCTCCTTGGGCCCTTCCAAGTGTGTTTGGTGCAGGGACAGATTCTGGCCTGGTGCAGTTCCATGCACGCTCAGCACCCCCCAAAACCTCGCCTGGCTTTGTCCATTGGACAAGGCGTAATCTGTGCCGGGCACCTCTGGGCTTGCTGCATCAGTTATGAAAGCAAAAAAATGACTCGAGCCTCAGCAGCTCTCCCTATGAATTAAGCCCTGCTAAGGGGGTCTAGGTGTGGCCAAGGGGGAGTCCAATGTATCTCTGCATCCAGGTGCCCTGAGTTTCTGGGGGGATGCCCATCTCCACAAAGGGAGGGTGGTGGGAATGTGGGAGAAAGCAGCTGGGCGTAGCCTGCTCCTCAGGCTGAGCTGGGTAGGCTGGGGGCATCGCCTTGCATTCCTCTGTTTGCCACAACAAATCTGAGAGCATCCATTTCCTCCTCTCCATCTGATCCTGACCCAAGAGCCATGTTACTTAGCTGAATATCTTAGCCCTGGTCGGCTTATTAAGCGCATTGTAGCTTTAAACTCCTCTTCCCCCTTTGTTACTGCGAACATCTGAACTCAGGCCCCATTCAGTCTGTCTTGCATTTTGCTACTCTTCCACCAAGTTAAAACTGGTCATTTTCACTTTTGTTTCTAGTCAGTTTCCCGCTCTGCTTCTCTGTCCCAGGGCTGCAAAGTTTGGCTTCAGGATTTCCCTACTCGGTTTAGAAATGCAAACTGTCTCTTCCCCTTTACACCCTCCCCACCCCCCCCAAAAGTCCCCTCTCTCTTGCTACAAAATTTACATTTCTGGGCCTGAACTGAGCGTGATCTCAGCTGGTTCTGTAGCTGGCTGTGATGCTGATGGCCCTGGGGGAACATAGGTTAACTCCAGAATTTGGGTAAAGGTGGTTAAATCCTGCCTTCTGTTAGGAGAAATGTACAAGAGCACAGACTAAACCCTCTGAGAAGGGAGGCTATTAGGCAAGGGCTTGCAGGTGTGGGCAGAAAACAAGCTGTGGGGCTGTGGCTTGATAGAAAGAGACAAGTCTTTCCATAATAGCAAACTCCTCTCAGGGGAAGGTGTGGGGACAAAGCTGTGTAGACTCTATGGTGCAGCTTCTTGGCTACCAATTTGTGTCATCCTAATTCTTAAACCTATAATTTACAGATTGGCTTGCTCGTGTTCTGAGTGTAATTAAAATAAACACTAGGTGTGATCCTGGGAAGGCTTTTCTTTTTTAAATTAGTATTACACCTGTTCCAACAGATTTTTCTTACCCCTGACTCAACCTAGCTCCCTATTTCCATGGCAATTTGGCCTCCATTTGTCAATGTGTTACTATAATCCTTGAGAAACGCAACTGACCTAAATAACATTTGTAATAAACTAAGTGTCTAGGGCCTGTCTTTGCTCCTATGCTACCTACAACTTCCAGAAGTGTCTCAGGAGGCCTTACCCTACAAATAACTTTGTGCCGGGGAAAAGGATCTTCCCTTTCCCCAAGTTAAATTGCCAATGAAGGGAATGTGGGCTAGTGGTTAGAGCATGGCTCTGGGAGTGGGGATTCCTGGCTTCTGTTCCCTGCTGTGATGCTGACTGAAGGCATAGCCTTGGGCTGGTGTCACCCCATGCCTCTCTTTGGGCCACCTCTCAAAGTCTAAATTAAATGTTTGTGGAGCATTTAATATAATATGATATATACCTATCTCACAGAACTGGAAGGGACCCCAAAAGATCATTGAGTCCAGCCTCTGCCTTCACTAGCAGGACCAAGTACTGATTTTGCCCCAGATGCCTAAGTGGCCCCCTTAAGGATTGAACTCACAACCCTGAGTTTAGCAGCCCAGTGCTCAAACCACTGAGCTATCCCTCCCCCCATTGGGAGATCAGTGGCTGGCAGGTGTGATGAGTGGCTGTTGGGACAGTCCTATCTGCATGGTGCGTACTACCGGGGGTCCTTGATTGAGGTTCTGAAGTGCTGCTGTAATACAATAAAGCTGTTTATGCAAGTTCTGAGCGGTCCTATGGCGGAAGGGGGAATTGCTAGCCCATTACAACACGCAGCAGTGAGCGACCACTGGGGCTGCAACTGCCGCCTTGGAGTCTAGCCCTAAGGGGCTTTCCTTAGTCACAGTGACGCCAGGGAAGTCTCCCACTGGTGCATGTATAGACAGGCTGCCGGTGGCATATATATAGCTGCGTCATCCAGACCAGCTCTTTTGTGGGTTAGTCACAGCACAATCTAACCCCCATAACTAACGCTCCCCATTGGTGAAGCTGTTGAGAGTCCGATTTCACGCCAACGTCCAGTGCGGATGCAGCCACCAGAGCTGCCTTCTGCAAAGGGGTGAACGTCTGGTCTCTCCAGATCTAGTTCAGATTGATTCTGGCACGTGTGATACCCTGTCTGGCTCAGGAAGGGCTCCTGTGGGCGGGGCACAGGCTGAAAGGGATTAGAATCTTTCCCTTCTCCATCTGCTCCTGCTGCAGCTGCAATGTGGCATGTTTCCTCTGCACCCATCCTCTGGGACCAGCTTGCTCAATTGGCTAATGTGACATTGCCGAGGGCTCTCTGGGAGCAGGTTCCCACGTACAGATCTGTAATACAGTAATGCCGGAGGCTCCAGTCAGAGCTGCATTGCGCTAGGTGCTGTACTGCAGGTGCCTCTTCTCTCTGCAGCCTTCCACTGTCTCTGCTCGGAAACACCTCTAGCAAAACCTTACGGTCCAATCCTGAAGTGTTCTTGCACAAGATGGAGGCAATACCATGGCTGAACACTAAGTAACCTACAAATGTGGGCACATCGTGAGTGTCCTCTCTAAACGCAGCTGAGTGAGGTGTTTTTTATAGCCAATGGGACAGGCTAGCATTGAGCAAGCGCTTAATTCTTGTCAACCCTTTGACCTGTTTTATAACCCCCATAAAAGCATTACAAATATCTGCAGTTGCTGTGTAGCACCAAGATCTGGAAGAGAACCCGCCATAAGGCTCTGTCCTAACCCGGAAGAGTGATCACTAATGTATGCCAGCTTAAACCCAGTTTTAAGTCAGCCCTTTGTCTAGTCAGCACAGCCCAAGGGACAAGCAATTTCTGCTCTAGGTTGCTTAAGGGGGCGATGCTATAAAGGGAGGGAGGGGGAACTCCAGAACCCAGTGGAAAAGGTGTGTTTGACATACCCACCTTCCCTGGTTTGTACTGGCAGCAGTCACCCTGTGGTTTTTTTCTCCAGATGCTGCAGCAGTACCTAGGCATTGCTGAAGCAGCAAAGATGCACTGGTTTAACTAGATCTCAGTCAGTGGTGCCAACCCCCTAAATGTAGAGGCACTCAAACCTGTTTAATCCTTGCTTAGTTCAGTTCAGTCAGCTACACCCTCGAGGGAGTTGGCACACACAGTAGTTTGACATTCAGGATTTGCACCGTGGATTTTGATCTAGTTAAATCAGTACAACTTTTCTAAGGGTAGAAGTCCTTGGAGAATGGAATCTGTGGAATTTGCTTTTGGGGCCAGCTTGTCTGTCTCCTCCTCTCTCTCTCCCCCCCCCCCCCAAATAAAAATAAAAAAATTAGCTCCCTCAGTCCCTGGGTCAAATCAATCCAGCACCTAACCAGATTCACAGCAGAGTCTAGGGGAAAGGATTCAGACTTTGCAGCATTAACTGCAGAATGCTGACCTGCTCCCTCCCCCAGAAATCGGAACAGTTCCCCTGGCCATGCAAGCTGGTGCAGAAACTACTTGGGGAGGTGACAATGTTGGCGTGAGAGGGGAACATGTAATGTTTGTCCCGCTCCAAGGGAAGCTCTCTCTTGCTGGGCTGGGTTGTTAACGCCAATATGAGGGTCCTATCCAAATCGTCAACGTTGCTCACTTTGGATTCTGCAGTTAGGGGGTTGGGTGATCCAGATCTTGCCTGTTCTGTCTGTCAGCTCCTGGAATAGTGGATGCTCTTGATAGATCAGTGGGGGAAGGGAGGCTTTCTAAAGTACCATGGAGGCGGTCTTTAAAGCTCCTACTGGATCAGGGCCCTGTTGTGCAAACCATCCTTGCCCCAAGGAGCTTAGAGTGTGATAAATATGGGGGTGGGGGTGGCAACAGCACAAGGGACTGGTGTCTGCTCCGATAGGTCTGTAGTAGCTAAACAGCAGCTGGTGCTACCCATGGGGCTGGGATGGCAGACGACACCGAGCAGTGCAGTCCCAGCACTGAAGCTAGGATTAGATGTTCTCATTTGCGCGTGTGCACTACGTTGCTCTGGCTTATTTAAACCTTCATGCTTCAGGGCACAGACCAGCCACTAACTGGTGAGGGTTAGGTAGTAACTTTTCCCCCAAGTAACTTCCTTCCACATGGGGGCTGCCCCTCTGTCCGAAGCAGCTGGTGCTGGGTGAGACAGGACCAGGCTGGGATCCTTATGTTGTCCTGTGTTCTGATTTATCCTGGGTCCCTGTGAAACCCAGCAAACTTGTTCAGATTCCTCCATCAGGCGAGCTCCCATCCAGAGGCCAGTGCAAGGCCCTGGATCTTGAGTGTGGATCAGTTCGACATGCCAGAGTAGCTGTACCAAGAGCCGGGGGTGGGAGAAGGAAGGGTGCAGGGCTGTGGATTAGTGCTAGATTCTCCCGGGCCACGGGCTAGGATCTCCAATGCCTCTTGTATGCGTTGAGCAAGGGCCCTCCCCTTGCATTGCTGCTGTCAACAGGTCTCCCCTTCCCCATCACACCCCAGTCCCCTTCACCCGGTTGCAAAAGGGAATGAAGAAAGCTGTTGTGAAACCAGAGCTGAGCGTTTCACAGCAGGGTGTTCAGCAGCCGGGGCTCATGGGCTGGGCAGCTAATGACCTTACAGTAGTGCAATGCCCTGAATCCGGTGGGGGTTTGGATCTTCCATGGGCTTCTCCAGATCCTAAACTCTCCCTTTTCCACATGGGTGCTGCTTCCCGGCTGTGATGGGCTGTGAGTCTGCAGTTGATCCAGCGCATTCGTACCCTTCTATCCAAAGTACCCTCTGGCGGAGTGTGTTATTTTCCCCCACTTTATAAGCAGGGAAAGCGAGGCAGGGGTGAAGTGACTTGCCCAAGGGTCGCAGCAGGGGTTGTCAGAGCTGAGATTGGGAGTGAGATCCTCCTATCTCCTGCTGTATGCTTGGGCCGCCAGAGGGCTCTCCAGCAATCTGGAACCAGACTCCCAGGAGAGCTCTGCTCACATCATGAGGTTTATGGTCCCCAGTGTGGACAGAGCCAAGCTGTCTTGGAACTGGGCCTGTTGTGGGCGTGACTCTCTCTGGCTAATCTGGCCCTTCCTCTCCTGGCCCCTGCATCTCCATAACCGAGTTTGCCTCCTTGTGGGTGGGGAAGCCTTGTTCCTGAGGCAGGCTGAGCTGTCCCATGCCAAGTCCTCGGCAGCAGGTAGAGCGGCCCAGATGGGAGTACAGATGAGCTGGGCTGTGTGGCTGCCTCTGCTGGAAAGCACATGCCAAAGGCTGTGAGTCGGGCCCTACCAAATTCATGGCCACGAAAAACCAGTCCTGGACCGTGAAATCTGGTCTTTTGTGTGCTTTTACCCTATACTAGACAGATTTCAGGGGGGAGACCAGCGTTGCTCAAATGGGATTCCTGACCCAAAAGAGAATTGCAGGGGGGTCGTGGTATTTCCACCCTTACTCCTGCGCTGCCTTCAGAGCTGGGCGGCCAGAGATCGGCCGCTGTTAGCCAGGCACCCAGCTCTCCAGCAGCAGTGCAGAAGTAAGGGTAACAGTACCGCATCCCCCCCACTACAATAACCTTGCCACCCTCCCAGAACTCCTTTTTGGGTCAGGACCCCTATAATTACAACACTGTGAAATTTCAGATTTAAATAGCTTAAAATCATGAAATTTACCTTTTTAAAAATCCTATGATCGTGACATTGGTAGGGCCCAACTGGGAGCCTGGAGCACTCAGTGCATAGAACAATCTCTCTCGGCTCGTCAAGGGTTTTGCCCCTGTCCCTTCCGGAAGACTCTGTAGTCAATGAACTTGTAGTGCTCTCAGGGAGCTGGGCTAAGATGCCTGTCCCTTCCCAAGATAAGCTGAAGCTGATCTCACCCCTCCTAACTCTACCTTTGCAGACTACTGGGGTTTGTTAAACATGGAAGTCTAGTTGTTACGAGCTGGGATGAAAAGTGATGTTTGAGCTGTGTGCATTCAGAGCACGGCTGACAAGCAGTCCGCTCTGGGGTGGAGGACTACAAGCAACCCCCATTGCCAGAAGAGGGGAACTTTCTCCAAGGAGACTGTCAAGTCCAGGGGACCTTTCCCCCAGGCAGAGGGGACACACTGCTTTGCATGGCTGGGAGACATCCACGTACTAAACTGCATAGTGCTAGTCTTGTACCTTGGAAGGGCTGAATTGATCTTGTTGGGATTTGACCCTGTAGTCTCCGGGAACTGACTGGCGTTGTAAGTATCTAATGTGACACAGTAGTTAAATGTCATGTGCCCACTTGTGGCTGGTTCATCTAAAAAGATAAGAGCCTACTACTGCTGCCATCTAAGAGAGCTGCACCCCTAGCTGAAGAGGTAGAGGCCCATGTTTCTAGTGCCAAAGGTTCTAGGTTTAATGACTCCAGTAAGTGGAGGGTTGTTATCCTTAGCCCTCTACTAACGAGCAGACGCCTTCCTTCCTGATCCGTATGCAGGCTTAAACTCTGCTCCAGAAGCACCCAGCAGCTCCTCCAGCATCTGCCTTTGACAGGTGCTCTTGGGCATGAGCCCCTAACAGCGGCTGCTTAGTAGCAGCTGGGGGAGGGCGTCTGACATGCTGACGCCTCTCCTCTGGCGGCAGGGACCTGCGTCTCCTTCACTTCTTTAAAGCTGCTTGTCCCGCTGATGAGCAGCGAAGGGCCTGCAGCCTGGACAGCTGGCCTTGATTTAAACAAGGCACTTTGCATTCTTGGCATATTCGCGGTGACCAAGGAATCTGCCCAGACGCATTCCTGGGCTGCAGGGAGAGGCATCTGGTCCTGACCCCCAGGGCAATGGTTTGGGCTGCAGTGCTGAGGCCTCTGAGCCCTTGCTCTGTCCAGCTCCAGCACTCCGCTTCAAGGATCCCAAGGGCTTCCCCTCCCCTGGGAGGCAGGTGTTAGAGATTGGGAGGCCGGGGGGGGGGGGGGGCATGCTGGGACCTGGGTGAAGAGGGCAGAATCTTGCCCAGCTTCCCATTGGCTGTCATGCCAGCGCACCTGGATCGTCTATCGCAGCGACGGCACTTCAGGAGACATTCTGGGGTTGGGGGAGCAAGATATGTGATTCTATTCTAACCTGCAAAGTCAGGGAGGACTGGAAGATGCAGACCTAGAAAAAATTCGGGGGCAAAGCAAGATATTGCAGGAGGGGGGACAAGTGCCCCGTTGCCCCATGGGAAATGACCCCCTGATCTGTAGGCTCAGGTTTTATTGACAGGCCTTTTTATGTGATGGGGCGGAAGCAAATGAGGCTTGAGAGACTGTTGGAGTTGGCTCTGATGTGGGGTGAACTTAATCCACAGCATTAAAGGTCACCTGCGAAAGAGGGTAGGTAGCACCTGGGCGCTCTCCTTGCCGCTTCAAAAAGGCCTGAAAAGTTCCCTATTAAAAACACGTTGTTTTGCTGGATCTCTCGAATGAAGTCTGGTCTTGCTGTGGGCTGCGGCGCTTTCCCGGGCCTCGAAGCCAAGGGCTCAAGTCTTTAACAAAGAGCGCCCTTCTCCCCAGTGGGGGCAGGCACTTGAGCTAAATGAGCCTTACAGATTAACGTGAATTTAAAAACTGCCTGCCCACCCCAGCTGTGTTGCTCCTACTCCATCACGGGCCAGTTCTCCCGCCGGTCAGTCTCCTGAAGAGACAGGCCTTGAATTTCTAGTGTTAAAATCAAACCAGCTGGAAAACTAGTCCGCTTTTTTTTTAAACAAAACTTTTCCAGCCCTTCTGCTGCACCAAGGAAAAGGCTGAAGTGCAGTTGCTTTATTGCCCCCTTCTAGGAGATTCAGATACATCTAGACTGAGTGGTGAGTTGTGCTGGCTGACACAGGATGTCAATCATGCCAGCAGCCCGGTGTCTTAACCACAACGCCTCCTACCTCTCGCTAGCTTCTCTCTTGTAATGATCACTCGGTGCTTTTTATAGCCTGCTTTGTCTGCCACCTTCAAGGCCGGGCACGGCGGGGGTCAGTCATGTCTCTGCGCTGGGGAAGGAGGGCTGAGCCAATAAGTGCAGCGGGGGATTTTGGGAGACAGACTGCAATTGGTCAACCCGGAATTTGGGCAGGGGGAATGGAACGTTCCCCCCCGCTCTCCTGAGAAGCGACAGGTGATCTCTAGTGACCTCGTTGTCAGAGGCTGCGCCATTTCTCGGCTGGTAGGTGGGGAAGAGTGTGACGTGACGCCATCGCACCTGACCCAAGCTTCCAAAAACATCCAGTGGGAACCAGCCCAGAGCCGTCTCTGCTGGGTTCGCTCTCGTGGGGATGGGGATTTTAGAGCAGCCTAGAGTAAAAAAACAGCCTCTTCCTCCTGTGTCAAAACCCAGCAAACAAGGAAGTTGTTAAACTCTGCTGCTGGGTGGCTGCTGGATCTGCCCCGGCTGGCTGCTGAGGGACTGCCAGGGCTTGTACGCTGCAGCAGAGGCTGCTGGTCTCTTCGTTGCTGAGCTCCTGCACGGTCTGGCTTTCCTGTGCATCAGGAAGTGGTAGCTGACCAAGTAGTTGGTGCCATCCAGACAGCCCCTTCCTGATGCTGGGCCCTCTGGTCTCCAGCCCCCTTAGCTTCAGCCCGTTGGGCTCCGAGGGGGTCTAGCGGCAAAATGCCGGGCACTGATTTGGGGTTTTATTTTCTCTTGCCACCACTGGGGAGCTGTGTCCTGACAAGTCTTTCCAGTGGTCATGCTGACGTCACATTGACCTGCACTGATGATGATCTCCTCCCCACCCCACCCCACCCCGTTGGTCTGTGCCTTTCAGGGGAACCTGCTGCTAGCACACTTGGGTAGAGTGAAGCTGGGCCCCTTTTCACTAGCTAGGCTGTTGCAAAGGGGCTGTGGGGTCAAAGGAAACCCAGGGCTCCCAAGTGCCAGGTTGAGGAACGTAGTTGGCCAGTTTCCCATTGGTGCACACGCTAGGCAGTGCCAAGGTATTGATGCTGCACTGACCAGCCCTGGGCATAAAGGGGATGGGCCAGACTATGGGTGTGAGTGGGCACGGCTGGGGCAGACACGTGCCCTGTTCATATGGGCACTGCTGGGGAACAGCCTAGAGGACCACTGAAACAGGGGTGCAACTTGAGGCCACTTTAGCCTGCGCTGGGGGGCTGCATTAGCTTTGCATGCTGCCCCCCCCCCACACACACCTTTCCGTGGGGAGCTACACATCTGGCTCAGACCAGGTGGCCCTGGTATTGTCCTGACCCCTTTCAGCTTTCCCAGAGGTCTCTGATCATGGAGTCTGACTTGTTTCCCATGGTCGTGTAGCCTAGCAGCCCTTACTGAAATGTGCTGCTTGCTCTGTAGATCTCCGCTACCCCTGTGTGGCGAGAGGGCATGTGGCCTTGTGGCTGTGCTCACCAGGAAGTGGGCAGTGGGAGGAGGGGTGGCTAGCCCAGGGCC
Source organism: Terrapene triunguis (assembly GCF_002925995.2). NCBI lineage: Eukaryota > Metazoa > Chordata > Testudines > Emydidae > Terrapene > Terrapene triunguis. The sequence continues at coordinate 4,972,283 of NW_020664545.1, forward strand.
CCAGCGAGGAGCTGCCTGACTCTTCCCTTCTCTGCTCTCCTCCCAGCTTGCCCAGAAGTACGATCCCCAGAAGGAGGCTGAGCTGAGGATATGGATCGAGAGCATCACCGGGAAGGAGATCGGCCCCGATTTCCAGTTGGGGCTGAAGGATGGAGTGATCCTCTGCGAGTGAGTCTGGGAGGGAGCTGGTGGGAGGGCTCTGGGGGAATCCTGGGTCTGCATTGGGGCAGGGAGCTGATGGAACAGCAGGCTGTGACCACTGACCTCCACTTGCCATCCAGGGGAAGAGCTCCACTTCCTTCTATCTTGCTGGCTAGTTGCCCCCGTCCTGCGTCGAGGGCCACAGCTGGAGCTGCAGCTTAAAGCCGACAGTGTCGCTTCAGAAAAATGTCAGGGAGGTGCAAAGTTGCGTACAGGGCCCGATGCAGCTAGCGCAGTGGGAACTTGCATTTTTGCCATTCCAAACTCCCTTGCCACATTCTAATGCTGATGGCGTTCACGTCGCTGCTTTCCTATGCAAGGACAGCACGGCCAGGAGCTGCTCTGGGGACCATAACATTCATGCTTCCTTAAGATTGAAACTCACACTTAACAGAGCGCCGGGGGCAGGGCTGCGAGCCCCGGTGGGGGCTCGGCTCTCCCCCCGACCCCGGCGGCCAGAGCGCCGGCGGCAGGGCCGCGAGCCCCGGCGGGGGCTTGGCTCTCCCCCTGGCGGCCGGGGCAAGGGCGGGGGGGGGGGGGGGCGGCCAGAGCGCTGGGGGGAGGGCGGCGAGCCCGGCTGTGGCCCCGCTCTCCCCGGCGGCTGGAGCGCCGCGCCGCCCCCCTCCAGGTGCCGCCCCAAGCACCAGCTTGGGTGCCTGGAGCCGGCCCTGCACGGGGGTAAGTTTTTTGTGCAGCCCACGCCTGAGGCAGTGTCCCCTAGTGGCCTGAGACTGAGGAGACCTGGATTCCATTCCTGGCTCTACCACTGACCTGCTGGGTGACCTGGGGCAAGTCGCTTTTTCTCTGCCTCCATTTCACAGATGGGGCATGATCCTCTCCCCCCCCCCCCCCCCCTTGTGAAATGCTTTGTGAGCGGATGGGACGCTCTGTGTGAGAGTCTAGGGATGAACATTTCTTCTGCTAACTGTTTAGCTTTGTGGACATCCTCCTCTCTGACGGATGCTTGTTTAAAAGTAGCCAAACCTCCTAAAGATGCTTGTGCTGGAAATGTGCTTCCACACCGGGTGGTTGGCGTCCGCTCTGACGGCTCTTTCTCGCTCTCTCCAGGCTCATGAACAAGCTGCAGCCAGGCTCCGTGAGGAAGATCAACCGCTCGGCTCAGACCTGGCACCAGGTACGTGCCGGGCTGCTCCCTTTACAGCGAGGGTGGCCTGGCTGATCGCTAGCCTGGGAGCGGCTTCTCAACCGCTGCCTCGCGGGTTCCTTCCCCGGCCCCCTTTTGGCTCTGGCCTGTGTGTCTTTATCCGGCTCTCTTCCCCGCCAGCTGGAGAACCTCTCCAACTTCATCAAGGCCATGGTTCAGTACGGCATGAACCCCGTCGACCTCTTTGAAGCCAACGACTTCTTCGAGACCGGGAACATGACCCAGGTGCAAGTGTGCCTGCTGGCTCTGGCAGGCATGGTGAGTACTGCTCTGAGGCTGATGCACCGTGACTATGAAAGGCACCCTCCCCCATTCGTGGTATACCCTTGGTATGGAGGCAGGGGGAGCCAGAGGCTGGAGGGGGCAGAGCCAGGGCAGATCTGCACCCTGGTGATTCTGTGCCCCTGCAAAGCTCTGTAGGGGCAGTTGAAGCAGGAACATGAGTCAGGTTAACTCTCAGGGCTGCCTTAGCCTGCGCCAGCTGCTTTCCCTCTGACCCTGCACGAGCGTCCGTGCAGGGATGGACCCGGCCTGGTGTCTAACTGGATCTGTCCCATATGGCCTGTGGGCAGGAGTGGTCATTCCTTCTCCTAGCCCACCCAGCTCCCATGGGTTTGGGGTGAGGGTGGCTGGGGGGGATGGGTCTCAAGACCCCTAGGGTGCCAAAGGAGGTGGCTACACTGAGGACTCCTGACAGCAGAGGTGCAGTTCTTCCCTCCTCCAAAATGTCCCGGCTTTAAAGCCAAAGCGAGGCTCAAACTTCCCCGTGAGGGGAAGTGCTCTGGGGGGTGGGAAGAACTGATCTTGCCCCAGCACGCGGAGCCAGCTGCAGCCAGGAGCCTTTCCAGCGAGCTCAGGGGGCGGGGGGGAGGAAGCAGCTCTGTTAAGGGAAGCCTCCGTTCTCAAAAGCAGGCTGGCTTGTGGGAGGGCTGTAAGGGAAGTAGCGGCTTGGCCATCTTGGGGCTGGAGCTGTCGCTCTTGGCCCAAACGGTGAGGCGCCAGGTCTCTGAGATGTGTGCTCATTGCTTTGCACGGGGCCTGGCTGGGCTGGGCTGGTTAGCGAGAGCCGTTGCCTTGTGGTGACTGGATTTTATACCCTGCGTGGATGAAGGATAAAGCTAGTAGAAAGTAGGTCAGTGGCTGCCTTAGGATAAACACAAAGTGGATGTGGTCTCATGGCTCCTCTGACCAGGATGAAGGTGTTAGCCCCGGTGTCCTGGCCAAGTTCTCCTTTGGGTAATTCCTTAAATTACTACACAAGCCCCTGAAGACTCATTAACGCAGCATCTAGCGCACGTGCAATGGAAGTCACCATGTCTAGCCTGCAGAGGTCACCATCTAACTCCTAGACGTAAAGGCCAGGCGAGACCACATCTCATCTGACCTCCTGCACATTGCAGGCCACAGAACCTCTCCCACCAATTCCTGTAATAGGCCCAAAACCTCTGGCTGAGTTACTGAAGTCATCAACTGTTGATTTAAAGACCTCCAGTTAGAGAATCCCCCATTTACTCTAGTTCACACCAGCAAATGACCCATGACCCACGCTGCAGAAGACCTCGGATGCTGGTGTCCTTGCGCTCTGTCTCTGCACCACTTACAAATCTGCCACGTTCCACCCCCTAAACAGCTGCATTTCCATGGTGGATAAAGGATCTACACTTCGTGGGTATAGCTTGTAGAACTGTAAAATACCTTGCACCCTGTCAAAGGTGCTGTGGGGGAAATGAACAAATAGCCGTCTCTGTATGGGATATACAACCTCATGGGCTTAAGTCAATCTCTAGCTCAGGGGTCGGCAACCTTTCAGAAGTGGTGTGCCAAGTCTTCATTTATTCACTCTAATTTAAGGTTTCGCGTGCCAGTCATACATTTTAACGTTTTTAGAAGGTCTCTTTCAATAAGTCTATAATATAGAACTAAACTATTTGTATGTAAAGTAAACAAGGCTTTCAAAATGTTTAAGAAGCTTCATATTAAATTAAAATGCAGAGCCCCCCGGACCGGTGGCCAGGACCCGGGCAGTGTGAGTGCCACTGAAAATCAGCTCGTGTGCCGCCTTCGGCACGCGTGCCATAGGTTGCCTACCCCTGCTCTAGCTGTTGGGTGGGGTGGTGGTGGTGGTGGTAGGATGAGACCTTCCTGGGTGGGTTGGGGTGGGGGGAGGTTATCCCTTAACTGCAGAATTTCTTGCACCTTCCTGTGAGGCATCTCCTGCTGGCTGCTGCCTGAGCAGGGATACTGAGCTAGATGGACTAGGGGGCTGATCCAGTTCCTGGGTTGGATTCTGTATGTTGACCGATGATATTCATGCAACATTAGGTTGTAGAACCTCTTCTATGCAGGAACAGAACTCGGTGGTTCTAATACACCCCTCCCCCCACCCCCCCCGCCTTCTCTCTGCTGCAGGCAAAGACCAAGGGGATACAAAGCGACGTGGACATCGGGGTGAAATACTCAGAGAAACAACAGAGGAACTTCGACGATGCAAAAATGAAGGCCGGCCAGTGTGTCATCGGGCTTCAGGTGAGCTGGGCAGGGGTGGGGGAGGCGTGTCTTATGAAGTCCTGTTAACCCTTTAACACCTGAATTCACTGCCACTGCATATGGCTGATGGGCAAAAGACTTAATAGCCTGGACAGTCTCCTGTTACAGGCTGGATATGAAACGCCCAGCACAAAACAGAACTGCCCCATGCCCTTCATCTCTTCACTGCCTGCATTGTCACTGCTGTCCCGGCCTTGTTGGCATGTCTGTTCTTCCCCTGGGGGGCTGGGGTGTGTATCGAACAGGTTCTCTGGTCTGAAGGGCTGTATTGCAGACTCCCTCCTCCCCACCAACAGAGGTTTGGACTTGGAGAGTTGTCCTCACAGGGAATTGGGGATGGGAAGTTCTATCCGGGGACAGTTATGGCTCTGCAGAGGTGAAATCCATGATGCACGCAATTAATTGGAGGCAGGGCTAGAATCCCCGCCCTGGGGAATCCTCGTACTTACCCCTCTGAATAGAGGCCGTCTTTGAGCCATGAGTCATGCTTAGTATGGGAGCAGGGAGAGGAGACTTAGCCAGGTCGTGCTGTCTTATTTGAGGTGGGGGGAACCTGCTTCATACTCAGTTGGGATGTAAGCTTAGTTCTCCGTGTAACTCTGCCCACAGATGGGCACAAACAAGTGTGCCAGCCAGTCTGGCATGACGGCCTACGGCACCAGGAGACATCTCTATGATCCCAAAAACCAGATCCTGGCCCCCATGGACCATTCCACCATCAGCCTTCAGATGGGCACCAACAAGTGTGCTAGCCAGGTAAGCAGGCAGTCATGGGCCTGGTGAACCGTCTGTGGGGAGGTAAAAGGGGCCAGTTGAATGACTGGAGTCTCTTCAGCACAACATCTAGGGTTAAGGGTGGCATTAAAGAAGGTAGATTCCTGACTGGGCAGCTGGGTTAAATCCAGGAAAGCCCCAGAGGTGCCTACTTGATGTAATCTGTGCCTCCTCAGACTGCTGGAGAGCTGGTCTTGTGGTTCGGGCACTGGACCAGTATGTGGATTTGGATTCCTGGCCCTGCCATAGACTCCCTGTGTGACCTTGCCCAAGTTCCTTAATCTCTGTGTCTGCTTCCCCACCTGTAAAACAGAAGCTGTACACTCCCTCCCGCCCCCCATCGCCACGCGGTCTAGGTAGATCAGCTGTTTGGGTAGGGTCTTGCTATGGTCTGTGGTGCCTTGTGAAGTGGGGGTCCAATCCCCAATGGGGGTTTCCAGCTGCCACTGTTACCATGAATAATCTGGTCTCTCAGGTGGGCATGACGGCTCCTGGCACGAGGAGACACATCTACGACACCAAAATGGGCACCGAGAAGTGCGACAACACCTCCATGTCCCTCCAGATGGGCTCCAACCAGGGAGCCAATCAGAGCGGCCAGGTCTTCGGCCTGGGCCGACAGATCTACGATCCCAAGTACTGTCCCCAGGGCAACGCCGGTGATGTGGCCAACGCAGTGTACGACCAGAGCACGGACCCACCGGAGTACCACTACTACCGAGAAGAGGAGGGCTACTGAGCCTTGCCTGGCCACAAGGCCACCTTCCCAGGCCAGCTTGTGTACGGATCTCTGTTGCCGGCAACACTCCAGTATCTATAGCCTCTTTTTGTAACTTTTTTTAAACAAATCTTTTTTCTGAGCAAAGACAAAAATCCCCTGATCCTAGAGGAGAGAGTTGGTGGCTTCTTAAAATCCTCTTACCTTTGGGGTGTAGCCTGTTGCTTGCAACTTGCAGAATGCGAACAAGGCAGGCCTTTAAATGCTGATGGAGTCCACCCCTAGTCATCCAGGGAGACCTGTACCAGCAAAACACTGGGGCTACATGTGTTTCTTGAGGAGGGGGGCAGAGTGGGGAACTTGCTCGCAAACAGGATGCAACCTTCTAGCATTGCAGTCCTCTGTGTTGCAAGAATGCTGCTTATTCTTCATGCTCTGACATGATTCTGGTGACGCTGTTGCAGTTCTAGCAGCATGGGTGTCGATAGCATCAAACACCCCAGGCCTTCCCAAATGACTCCTGGTTACGCTAGTGAGGTCACGAAATCTCAAAGGGAATTAGAGGTGGAGTCTCCCACATTGGCTCTGGTAAAGCCTTTGCCAGCTCTTCCTGCTTCTGGAGATCTTGCTCAAAGGGCCAAGGAATTCTTTTGTTAGGTGCCTTTTTATGATGCCAAAAGTGAAGCTCTAAAAGGCTCGTGCTCTCTTTTAATGTATATACTTTTTTAAAGTGAGGCAAGGACAGTAACATACCTTGGCGACATCCTAGGGACCAAGTGTTTAACTTGATATCTAAAATATTTTGTGGCTCCTTCTCTCTCCTCTTTGGAAGGGAAGAGGGAAGGAAGAATCTTATTACCTGATCCTGTAGTTGATAGTGCTCAGGCAGACTGCTGCATCTGCACAGCCAACTGCGGGGTGCTTGGTTGTGTAGGCGTTGCCCTGTTGCTAGGATCCTTACAAGTGTTAGATGCTTTTGTATGTTTGGCTCCCCCTTAATTTAAACCATCAGGAAACTTTTTTTTTTTTTTTTAAGTTGCATTTGTATGTGGCCTCCTGATCAGTGTGTCAACTTGGGCATTCCTCAGCCGTACTGTGTTCTATAGGGGCGGGGAACAACACTGCACTACTGGTCAATTACAAAACTGGATGGGATCTCCACCAGAGCTGTGTCTGAAGTCAGAGACTTCCTTCTGCATATGGATCACCTAAATACTGCACAGTCCTCCCCAGGGGCTACTGTCCTTGTAAAGGTAGCTTAGAACTTTTTTTGAATAAAATGTGAAACTGTAATATTTGAATATAGGCAATAAAAGCTTTCAGATAAGACTTGCGCTGTTGTGACTATTTTTGTAAAGTATATAACAAATGGATCTGGCTCTGTTACAGAATTACTTGTTTCTTGCTTGGCGCTGTCGCTGGTTATAAGCTGGGATGGGCCTCGGATTCCAAAGGCAGTTGGAAAGGCATTCTCTCTCCCTCTCCTCTTCCCACCTCCCCTCCCCCAGTATTGAAATAACATTCATTTTGGTCACTGGCTGCCTCTCAATAGCTTTCCTAAGACTCAAATATTTTAAGTTTTTCTCCTATTGAAGACTATTGATCTGTTCTATTCTGACACTCCAAATTAGAGTAGATGCCTTATTGGATGGTATCTTTAAGGGAACTCCTGTATTGGAAAAAGAGTTGTTTTTTTCCCCCCATTGGTCAGTTTACATTCCATTTCTCATGGTCAACTAAACTTGATGCTAGAAGATAACTTAACCCAACACCTGCAGCTCAGTTATATACCTGAACTCAAGGGAATTCCTTAACTCAATACCATCTCTGGGTATGTCTACACTATGGGATTAATCCGAATTTAGATAATTCGAATTTGGGAAACAGGTTGTATAAATTCGATTGTGCGCGGCCACACTAAGCACATTAATTCGGTTTTTAACCACATTAATTCGGTGGTGTGCGGCCACACTAACCCTAATTCGAATTAACAAAATCGATTTAGGCGCTACTCCGCTCGTCGAGGTGGAGTACAGAAATCGATTTTAAGTGCCCTTTAATTCGAATTAACTGGCTCTGTAGTGTGGACGGGTGAAGGGTTAATTCGGATTAACGCAGCTAAATCCGAATTAAAGTCGTAGTGTAGACCAGGCCTTAGGTGGGGATCTTGGTAGGCTTGGCTGAATCAGACCTTGTCTCTCCCATCCAGTGCTTTCCCTGCCGTTGTCTCAGTAGGTGGTGCTGTTCCCTTAGTGCTGAAGATGTCTAGAAATAAAATGCTCGTCACCTAACCCGGAAGCCAATTTCTTCAGCCCTGTGAATCAAAGTGAAGACTCACTGTCCAAGCTGAAATGCCAAAAGCAACCAGCACAAACAGTGATCAGTAAACTAGTAGTGCCAACTCCCAAGTACTCAAACTAGGAGTCTGGCCTCAACATCAGGGTTTTTACTGAATCTTGGATTTTTTTATTTGCATTTGTGGTTTGAGCTTGTAGGGAGTTGACTTTTTTTTGTTTTGTTTAAATCTACAGCCATGAGATTAGAAACTCTCTCCTAAAAAGGAAAGGTGATACTCTCCTGTGTAACTGCCTGCCTCTAAGAGCCGGAGCTGCAAGAAACTTTCAATCTTGCAAGTCTGGCAATAAAGTAACATGGGCACACAGGAATTGGGTTTTTAAAATTCCTTCTGGAAGGTAATGATGTATAATAATGCCCCTCTTCAACAGTTGGGTTCCACACTTGGGGTGGTTCTGGAGCTCATTGGTTGAGGTTTGGTGATTCCGGAGGAGAGTTTGGTTGGCATTACATAGCCACGCCAGTTAGACAATCACATATGGGGAAAACCATGCGGCCATGCCATCTTAGCCCTTGCATTGCTGTCCTACAGCTATATTGTCCCTGTAATAAACAACTTATTTAAAGTAATCAACGGATTCTTTTCTACAGTAAGTGGTGCGAGGCTGCTTGGTTTTGCTGTCCAAGGTAACTGAGGTGTATGTGAGCAGCAGCCTTCAGGCCTGATTCTGCCCTGCATTTTGCACAGCCCCTGTCCAGAGCTGGTGTGAAATGCTACCACCTCAGAACAGTGTGACATTGATTCTGATGTAAATAACTAATCTTTAGAGTAATAGAAGATTGGGCTCCTGCGAGGTGAGATTAGCACAGGTCTAGGAATAAAGGTATATTGCTTTAAACAGGCTGCGTGTACATGTGGAGGGCTCAGCCCCTGTTCCTGTACATCACTTCTAGAACTAAAAGCGTAAATAAACGGTGGTTCATTTTAACCTGAAATGAGTTGGGGGGGGGGGGTTTGTGTTTGTTTGTTGTTATTAGGGTGACCAGATGTCCCAATTTATAGGGACGGTCCAGATTTTTGGGTCTCTTTCTTATACAGGCTCCTATTACCTCCCACCCTCACCCCACCCCCTGTCCTGATTTTTCACACTTGCTGTCTGGTCACCCTAGTTGTTATGCACTCCAGGGGTGGGGGGGAGTCTGCTTATGTGAACTCAGTCTCTGAAAACTTTGGCCTCAGATGGGGAAGGTGGCTGCACACAAGCATGGGTGTAGGGAAAGGGGGTTGAGCTCTGCAGAGTCAGGGCTAGGCATAACTAAGCCACTGCTTAGGGCCCTGAGCAGAGGCCCCCTATTAATTAGTAGGAGGTGTTGTGTAGGGGAGGTCCCCTAAAATATTCCTGCTTAGCACCCCAATGGGCTACCCTAGGCACTGGAGCTCTGCTTGGGGAAGGTGCCGCTGCATCACTCTGCAAAAGGCCAGAGCCCAGGTCTGGATTTGAACTGCCCCTGGGGTGGGAAGGGGCAGTTCAAACCCAGCCTGACGTGTCTGCACCCAGTTCTGGCTTCTTCGCTCCATCTGAGCAGCAACGGGCCCTTTAAGAAAATATGTGACGTCACCCGACCGGCAATAACCCCTCCCCTCGGGCCGCACGAGGCTGGGGCGTGGGCGGTGCCCGACGTTCCAAAGCCGAACGCTGGCGGCTCGGAGGCGGGGCTAGCGGAACGCTGAGACTGCCCCAGCAGCCGGCCGGCGCGGGGAGAGAGCGGCTGGGGGCTTCCCTTAAAGGGGCCGCGCTGGCTATGGAGTGAGCAGGTACGGGGGGGGAGCAGTAGAGCTAGGCGGGGAGGGGGGGCAGTGGGGCTCGGGGGGGGGGGTGTCCTAGAGACAGGGGGGGTCCTGGGGGTCCCAGTGCAGCAGGACCCATCTCAGGTCAACAGAGGTCACAGGAAGTTGCAGCAGAGTTGCAGGTGGGCCGAGGGGTAGCAGCTGCTGGCTCTGTAGCTACAACTTCTGCACCTGGGCAGGGCTTCTCCTGACCCCTGCCCTGACCCCAGCGCAGAAGGCAGCATCTCCTGCCCACTTCAGGGGAAGCAGAGAGCCTGCAGCCCACCCTCTCCAAAGTGCTCCCCCCTGTTTCCCCCTCTTTCCTTTGGGGTGCGATTGCTTCCTTCTGTCCTAGCCTCTGCAGTGGCAGGGCTTGGACGCTAGCCAAGGGCATCCCGGAGCATGGGCTCGCAATCCCAGATCCTCTGGGGCTCAGTGGAATTTGATAGGTGGCTGTGGTGGAATTGAAGCCAGTTCTCAGCAGACATCTCATGGAGTCAGCTCGCTGCATCCCAGTGTTTATAAAATCCCCGGAGTCACTTCCAGAGTACGCAGGGCAGGGAAGGAGGTGGCAGTGGATGGCTGGCTTTTATCTGGCACTAGTTTATCAGTGTAAAGCTGGAGGAGGGGTGAGGATGAAGATCGTGCTGGTACCAGCGTGCAAGAGAAACCTAATGAAAAGACACTGGAGAACCCAGGGAGTGGGGAATGCTAGTTTATTATTATTCCAGGGAAAGCTTCTCCCCACAGGCTGAGGGCCTGGATCTCCATGGCTTGCACTTTGTGAAGTTGTTTACACCAGTGCAAATGTGACTCAATGGGAATGGTCGTGGGTTTGCCCTGGGGTCAATGGCAGCGTGAGGTGCAGGGTGAAAGAGCCAGCCCTGTTGAGGGGTTCTGATTACATCAGTGTAGCCGCGCCAGTGAAGCTCCAGTGCTTTGCTGTGTAATCGGCACTTCCGGGGAGCAGCGTGTGCAGACCTGATCAGAGCTTTCTTGGCTAGGTTATTTCTTCCTGATGATAAAAACCCATTTGTATGAAAATCCTGCATGGAGCATCCTGTACTCCTGGGCTTTTCTTTGTGAGATTGATTGTGAAAAACAGTCTTTTTTCCTCCTGTCTAAATATAAATAGTTGCAGGTTGATTTCAGTGTGGTTACGGTCCCCTTGGTGGTTGGGATGGAGGGATTTGTGCATCAGAGACAGCCCATCCTAACACAGTTCGGGTTACTACTGTTTTTACATCTTGGTTGGTTCAAATGCTCTCACAGTTCTGGGTGGCTCTTTCATGACACTTTGGCTTTTTCCCATGGCTACCATTTTGATAACCTCCTACCTGACAAGTGACTTGATTTTTCATGTTTTTGGCAAGCAGGTGTCAGGGTAGGTTGATATTAGGCTGACACTCACGTGCAAATGCTTTATGACCAAGGAGCAAACCATCAGTATATATCAAGGGCTTATGTCAAGTTGACTGGGAATTGCAGTGTTGCCAACTCCTGTGATAACTGGTGTTTTATTTAAAGTCCCAGACATGGAATCCTCTGATTATGTGAAAAATCTCCTCTTTTTCTTTTTTTAAGTAAGCTTCTACTCCTCATGGTTGCAGAGAAAAAGCTTGAAAATATGACCCAAGTACGGCTTACAGGCCCAGAAAACAGAAGGCAAACGAAAAGAACCCAATGTTTATATTTAGATCTACATCTATATCATGATTTTTAAACCAATGTTGAGAGTTATTTGGGCCTGCCTCATGATTATTGAACACTTGGGGCTGGCAATGCTAGAAACTGGAGACTTGGGCTGTGTTCCCAGCTCTGCCACCGATCTGCCGGGTGACCTTGGGCAAATCACATTCCCCTCCCACCCTTTGTCCGTCTCGTCTGTTTAGACCAGGGGTCTCAAACACGCGGCCCATGGGCCACATGCGGCCCGCGAGCCCCTCACAGCCCCCGCTCCCGCCCCCAGTGTTTACCTAGAGCGGCTCCGGCCCGACGCGCACCGGGGGCAGGGCAGGCTCCCTGCCTGCCTGCCCTGCCCCCGTGCCGTGCCGGGAACGTGGGGAAGTGGGGGCACATTGGTGTGTGTGTTGATGTTGCTTCAGGCACCGCCCCCAGCAGCTCCCATTGGCCGCGGTTCCCCGTTCCCGGCCAATGGGAGATGCTGGGGGTGGTGCCTGAAGCAACAGCAATACACACATACCGGAGCAGCGCGGGGGCGGGGCGGGGCAGGGCGGGGCGGGGCAGACAGGGAGCCTGCCCTGCCCCCGGTGCGCGCCGGGCCAGAGCCCGCCCCCCGAACCCCTCCTGCAGCCGAACGCCCTGCCCTGAGCCCCTTGCCACACCCTGCACCCCGACCCCCTGCCGTACCCCTCCTGCACCCCAACCCACTGCCTTGACCCCCCGCCGCACCCTGACCCCCTGACGTACCCTGCACCCCACCCCCTGCCCTGCACCCCGACCCCCTGCCTTGAGCCCCTGTCGCACCCTATACCCCTCCTGCACCCCAACCCCCTTCCCTGAGCCGCCTGATGCACCCCTCCTGCACCCCAATCCCCTGCCCTGACCCCCTGCAGCACCCCTCCTGCACCCCACACCCCAACTCCCTGCCCTGGGCCCCTGCCACACCCCACACCCCTCCTGCACCCCCTGGGGGCAGGGAGGTCGCGGAGTTGGGGTGGAGATTTCGGGGAAGGGGTTGGAATGGGGGCAGGGAAGGGGTGGGAAGAGGCGGGGCAGGGGTGGGGGCTCATGGAAGAGGTGGAATGGGGGTGGGGCCGAGGGCGGCGGGGGGGAGGTGTCAGTAATGCGGCCCTCGGGCCAATGTACTAGTTCTCATGTGGCCCTCGTGGTCATTTGAGTTTGAGACTCCTGGTTTAGACTGTGAGCTCCTTGGGGTAGGGAGGGGACTGCCTCTTACTGTGTGTGCAGCACCTGGCACTGTGGGGCCCTGACCTCGGTTGGGAATAATCAAGTAATGGATTGTGTTTAAAATGGCCTCGTATATTTTACTGCTGTGTGATGTGTAAAGTTGGCCTGAAAACTTTTTCTCTCTTAACATTCTGCTAGTTTTTAACCTTGGCAATATCAGGTGTTGAAATCAAGCAAACCAACACCCCATCATTTCCTTCCTTGCTACAGCATGAGCGATGCAGAACCGGCCTGCACGCGCTCCGCGAGATCAGGACGGGTCACTCAGAGCAGCTGTATTTGCTGGGCTTTTCGGCACTGAGTGACACTGGGCATTGGTCTGACCATTGTGATTCGCAAGGGCCCTAAGTAACATCAAGGCCCCGGTGGATGGATCAGGCCGTGAGCTGCCTGATTCCTAGTGCAGGTGGGGTACGGGCGTGTGTATACAGAGAGTTCTTTCCCTCCAAGCCCCATCGCCTGAGGGCTCACCTGTGTGCTGCACGTAGTGGACGTTGGAACGAGAGTCCAGTCTCCTGGCCTCCATTATCTGCTCTTGTCATAACTATGAAGGGAAGGGTAACAGCTCTCTGTGTACAGAGAC
>NW_020664545.1:4985334-4989151 GCF_002925995.2 Terrapene triunguis
CCCTACATTTGAACCCTAAAGTTCAAAGTGGGGATCCAGCCTTGACAGCTCTTCTGTTGCCTCACGGTGCTCCTTGGCCAAATCAGTTCCCCTCTCTGGGCCTCAGTTTCCCCATCTGTAAAATGGGGGTTAGGAGAAGGTGGGAGCGCAAAGCCCAATTGGAATGCCCTGTGCCCCAGGCAGGGAAATCCTTCAGCCTGGCCCCTGCCTTAGTGCCGCTGATGTCAGGCTCTGCAATGTGATTAGAAGGATTTCCTGGCAACATCATAATCCTGCCTTGCTGTGGGATCTGCTTATCCCCGTGGGCAAGGGGGAGCAGCAGACTAAGCCGCAGCAGCAGGGCACTACGGGTTGCCTGCCCTGTTGCTCAGCATGGGGAGTATTGGCTGAGCGCTAGTCTGACCCCATCCCTGAAGCGGATTCTGAGCTAGGACCGGGGGAGCTGCTCAGAACCAAGAGGTGGGGGAGAAAACTTGACTGTGAAACCAGCAGTCACTTGGATACTGACCAAGCTCCAGCTTTGCCCATGTAGCGCTTCGAGTTGGTTGGACGTGTCGACATTTTTCCGGTAGGGGAGGAGAGGGGGAAGATAGGTGAGTTTGCAGCTGCTTTGGTTACAAAACCCTTGTGGTGTTGAAATTGACTGGCCCTGGTGTTGAAACGAATCAGATCCAATCACAGGGACTGCAAAGGTCATCTCGTCTAACCCCCGTTCCGTTGTTTTAACCTGCAGATGGGAATCCTTCAAATATTCAGAAAGGAGTTGGTTTTCTTTTATGGCTGTGTGTCCGTGTCCGTCCTGGTCAAATTCTGCTACAAATTCTGCCCAGCCCTCTAAGGAGTCCCCCTTGCCGTTTTAATGGAATGCTGCACTTTACTTCTGGATCTTAACTGTTGTGGTGGTGTGCTGACTTCCACCCCAGAAGTGACTGCATTTTAATGGTGGATGGAATTATCACTGTGCACAAAGTGCCTTGGTTTACTTTGCAAGGGGCTTGGAGGTAGCATTACGGAGCATAGTCTGAGAGAGAGCTTTAGGGAGGCAAGATGCTATAGATAATGTAGGGCAGGGGCTGTGGGTTTTTTTCTGTTTGTTGTACAGCGCCTATCACAAGGGGATCCCCATCCAGGCACTACAATAATATAAATAATAATCATGAAAATATTACGAAGGGCTTGCTCACAACGCCATAGACTTCAATGGGCATCTTTTCATTGATTTCAGAGAGAAATGAAATGTGTAGCAGTTGTGTTTTTTAATAGACACTTCTGTGGAATGTCATTGGTGCATTTTATCCCCCCTGAAACGCAGGGGGCAGGATGGAACAGAATCAGGCTGAGTTGCCAACCGAGTAAACTTTTCTGCTGACTCGGCTGCAATAATCTCCGAGAAAATCAGCTCAACGAACGAAGTCTGTCTGCACCGGCTGGGAGCTTTGTGCGTCTGAGAGGTCGTGTTACGGGCAGGCGCGTCCGCAGTTGGTTCTTGTGGGGCCAGAGTTTTGAAAGAGCTCACCTTGCTGGGTGTTCAGGAGAGATGGAGCCCGGAACAGTCCAAGGAGCTTGAACGTCCCTCTTAGCCACCAGCTCTGGTCAGGGTTGAGATGTGGGGGCAGGATTTGGAAGCTGGTTTGGGCCTACACAGAGTCTCCTCTGTCTAAAGTCTCGGCAATGGAGCTGAGCAGCATCAGACGTGAAAGCAGCATCAGCAGAGATGAAAGCAGCCTGGGTTTGTGCCGACGGCCAGGGTGCCGCGCTCCCCGAGATTTGCATTCACTAGCCCTTGGACTTCCAGCTACCTACTCTCAGGGTAGGGTCTATCCCTGTGATATAATGCCACAGCTTGGCTAGGCCCACTCTACGCATGGTCCCTGGACAGTTGCCTCAGGTCTGAGCATGTTCAGCTGGTTTAGCAGAGGGATGATCCCGTTTTAAGGCTTCCGAGCTGAGATCAGCTCTGTGGCGAGGATCCTTGGGCTGTGGGAGGGGATTTGCCCATGTTCCAGGGGGAGGACGAGCTCTGTGTGTTCTCTCTGGCTTCCTGTCGAGTTACTGCATTGCCTTGAAAAGTTGCAGGGCTATTGTCAGCCGGTGTGTGTGCGGGGGTGTGTGTGTGTGTGTGTGCTGGGAAATGCTCTGACCGCTCATCTTTGTTGCTAAGACCAGGGCAGGTTCTAGAGACCTGTCCAGGGCACCCGGCTCAGTGACCCTGGATGTCAGGACCCAGCTGTGATCTTTGCTCGCTTGGTGTTGGGGCGTCTGTTCCTGGCTGGCCACCCTTTGTCCCTGAGTCAGCCTGGGCCGGTCTGAAGCTCACGCAGTAGCTTGCTAGGGTCCAGGCACTGAACCACCTTGCCTGTGGACGGTGGCGTTTGCAGATTCCAAACTCTTCTCTTCAAGAAGCTCTGCCATTGCCAGCTGCGTCAGCCCTGCAGGGGATGGAGACGTGCTGAGCCCGCTGCTTATTGTGTAAAACCATGCTGGGCTCCCCGTTCTCTTCCCTCCCCTGTCCTGTTTGTCTGCTTCAGCGCCTGGTGCATCTCGTCACAACCCTGGACAGCGAGCTCTCTGGGGCAGGGCCTGTCTCTGGAGTCCTGTGCTTGATGGAGGCTGCTGGCCCTATTGTGAAACGGGCACTAATGTAACCCTGATAGGGGAGCAGATCAGCTGGGGCCATTTCCTCCCATCTCTTTTCAGCTTAGATCCTGCTCCAGTCCAGCCTGGGCCAAGCCAGGTGCATACGGAGTGTGGGAGGCTTGACCCCTGCAGAGCCTTGTGATTGGCCGGCAGTGATGTCTCAGCTTTGGGCTCCCTGCGGAGAGAGATCCTCCCTATGTTACAACAATTCCTGCTCTGTGTCGGGTTGTGGGGGCCGTGTCACTGGGGAGCCCAGGACGCCTGATAGCCCCAAAACCTCCCTCCCCTCCCCCCCGGTCTTGCTGCTGAGATGATGCTTCGTTTGCTTCAGTCATTCCCTTGGCTGGGCATGCGGTCTCGCAGCTGCCCATGTCCCCAGGCAGTGTGTGTGTGTGTGTGTGTGTGTGTGTGTGTGGAGGGGGGGGAATGAGAGGATCAGGTCTGGTGGCCACCTGGGTGCTCCCGCCCTGGGCATCTCCTGGAAGGCCCCTGAAGGAGTTGCAAGGGAGTTGTGCTGGGGGCTGTCTGTTCTGCTGGGCTGCAAACAGAGCCACTCCTGGGAGGGTGGGAGCCCGGCGGGCGGGCTGCGTGCCAGGGCCCATGGGCAGGGTTCCCACGCCAGAGGGTCATGTTACCAATTAGCTTCCAGGCCCCTTTGTTACTTAATGGTGACTTGGAGTCGCTGAGCCGTTGCCACGGCAACCTCCTCCCCTCTGTAAAAGACGCCTTCTTTGTTCTCCAAAGCTCCCATACAAGTTCGGTGGGCCCTGGGGCCCGGGGTGGGACAGCGGGGGCCAGAGATCCGGCTGTGGGTAGGCAGAGCTGGGTAATGGCAGCTGGGAGAGAGCAGGATGATGGAGCTGGCTCAGGCAGGTTAGACCCGGGATGCCTCTGAGCGATCCCTGCAGCCAGCATTCCTGCACCATTCTCTGCAGCGCCCCCTGCTGGGACTGAAATGGGCACTTGTTCTCCCCAGCGCAAGCGCCCCCTGCTGGGAGATCCTGGGACTGGGTAACCCAGGAGTTCCCTCCCCTGGCATCGTTCCCACCCCACGCCCCACAGCGCACCCTGCTGGGAGAGCCTGGGACTGGGTAACCCAGGAGTTCCCTCCCCTGGCATCGCTCCTGCCCCACACCCTACAGCGCCCCCTGCTGGGAGAGCCGGGGACTGGGTTACCCAG
>NW_020664545.1:4989161-5015295 GCF_002925995.2 Terrapene triunguis
CCCCTGCTGGGAGAGCCGGGGACTGGGTTACCCAGGAGCTCCCTCCTCTGCCAGTGCTCCCACCCCATGCCCTACAGCGCCCCCTGCTGGGAGAGGCTGCCACTGTCCAGAGTTCTTCCCGTTCCCCATAGCTCCTCCTGAAGGGAAAGGATGGGGCAGGTGTGGCTATAAACGCCTCAATGACTCTTGTTGGTCCAGAAGCCCCTTACGTAGCAGGGGGCCTTGCATTTAAGTCGACTCTCCACTGCTTTTTGTTCCCCAGCCTTGACCAGAGAGCCGGCGGTGTTAGCATGGTGGGGGCAGCCCTGACTCCATCTGCACCATGGGGTTTGGGACCCAGCTGGGGCTGCTGCTGTGGAAGAACTTCACCTATCAGCGCAGGCAGAAGGTGAGTCGGCTCGGCAGGAATTTGCAGCCAGGGACCAGAGCCCTAAATCCCACTGGGCACAAGCTGCAGCGGAAAGGGGGAAGCTCTTCTGCTCAAGAGCAGCCCCTGGTGGAGATGGGTGGGAATGAGCCACTGTTCACGGGGCCCGAGTGAGCTTAGATGGGAAACAGCTGGGTTCCTCCCCTTCATTTCCAAGGGATCCCTCTTCTCCTCCTGCCATCAGCCTCCCTCCTCTTATTGCCCTTCTGCATGCACCCCCACCCCATCTCCTAAATTTCCCTGGATCCAGAGGAGGAGAGGGAAGCTGCCTTCTATCACAGAAACTCCTGGACTTACCCATATGAGCAGGGTGGCTGAGCCCCAGGGCTGCAGACCAGGAGTTTGGCATGGGGCGCTGGTGCCTGGGTGGGTCTGATGGTGGGGATGAGAGATCGGGGGGTGGGGGGGAAGGGCTCCCATCCAGACTGTGAAGAAGTTAACAGCAAAGGTCTCCTAAAGAGCCGTCCATCTGGGCGAGATCCCTGAGAGGAGAGATTGGAACTCGCCTCCTCTTGTGCTCAGGACGATCCCCAGGTTTGTCACTCCACATCCGTGTGGCTCACAGCAGAGTGGGCTGACCAGGCTGGTCCCCTCTGCTCCCATTGCTGCCCCTGTGGGTTCCATGTGAATCATCTGACCACTCCGGGCCCGCCTCTGTCTCTCTCCAGATCCAACTCGCCATTGAGCTCCTGTGGCCCCTCTTCCTCTTCTTCATCTTGATCTCGGTGCGACAGTCACATCCCCCTTTCGAGCAGCATGAATGTAAGTGCCGCCCCCTGAGGTGGAGACCCAGCTAAACCAGCTGGCCCAACGGGGTTTGAACCGAGTGAGCCCAAACCGGTTTCAAACCAGTTCTCGTAATGCCCTTCCCCGGTCCTCGGCTGCCTGTGGGCCCAGCACCAGGGTTAGGGGAGGGGCTTCTCTGTGCACCAGGGGATGAAATTCACTCTGTGCCAGGGACTGGGTGGTCTGCCCTGCAGTGGGCATCTCACAGAGTTTAGCACGATGGGCAGGGCCTGCTCTGAAGAGGACCTAGACTGAGAGGGGGCTTCTGTGGCTGGGTCGAGGGGGTGGGTTTGCAGAGCAGCAAGGAGATGTATGCATCTGCGGTCTTAGCAGTGTCCAGCGCTGTTGGCTTTTTGCTTTCATGGGTGCCCCAGAGGGATGGGGAGTGGAGACACCAGGGTCTCTGCCCAGCAACCCTTACGTAGAACCACGGCTGACGTTCAGGTTGCATCTGACCTTCCTCTGCGGCTTTCTAGCTCCTTCCGGGCTCTCTCCCTCCCTCTGCAGGTCACTTCCCCAACAAGGCCTTGCCCTCGGCTGGGACGCTGTCGTGGATTCAGGGCATCATCTGTAACGTGAACAATCCCTGCTTCCAGTACCCGACGGCCGGCGAGACGCCCGGCGTGGTGGGGAACTTCAACCAGTCCATGTGAGTCGCTGTCTCACCTGCTCCCCTCTCTGGCTTCTGACGTTGCACCAGCGGGAGTACAGATGGCTGCCTTGGTTTGTTGCCAGGCAACCTGTGGCTACGTGCGGCGATGGGAGCTGGCCCCCCGATCGCACCATGATGGTTGGGTTGGGAACTGGGGGCTACCCACGCTTTGCTCAGCTGAGACATCCCCTCTCTCTCCTGCCCCCCCAGCTGGCAACTTGTCGCCAGCCCGAGGGATACCGCCCATTCAAAGTAGACAATGCTAGCTGCCCTTCCCCGAAGGCCTGGAGAGATTGCAGCAACATAGTGCTCCGCCTTGATCCAAACGCAGGTGTATCCTGTGGAAACTACAACTCCCAGCATGCAATGCTCCTTATTGTTTCAAGCACATGGAAGTGTGGCCCACAATTCCCAGCATGCAATGCTGCTTCTTATTTCAAGGGGGTGGCGGTGCAGCCAGAGGTGAGTATAACTCCCAGCATGCAGTGCTCCTGGAGGAGAGTAGTCTTTTGCCTGGAGGAGGCATGCTGGGGCATGTAGTCTTTTTGGACCACACAGTTGGCTCAACAGGGGAGCTAACTCCCGGCCCCAGTCACAGGCTGCCTCCCCTGTCCCAGGTAGATTCCAGAGGTGTGAAGGGAGTTCTCGGAGGGGAGCAGATGCTAAGGGATGACTTGGTCTCAGCTCCTTGTCTCTCTGTCCCTGCAGCATCTCCCGCCTGTTTGCGGATGCCCGGAAGGTGCTGCTCCATGCCAACAGCAAGCAGACCCTGAGCAGCTTTGGCCAGCTCCTGCCTGCCCTGCGCCGGCTCTGGGGGAGCGGAGCTCCGTGGATGGGTAAGGCCTCCGGCCACACAGCCATGACTGCAAGGAGGGGTTGATCCGATATCCTGCTGTGACACTCTGGCATTTTAACTTTGATCCAGGCCCGATGGGGGACTGTGCTGCAAAACTTGAAGTGAATCAGCGGTTGGGCTCCTGATTTATGACATTCCCCCCCCCCAGAACCCCCAAAGGTCTGAATAGCCCCCCCCTTTTGAGTATACACCAACAGAGCTCCTCTCACAGCACCCTGCAGGATCAGGCCCTGTAGGTACAGGAACTCCTCACTTAAAGTTGTCCCGGTTAACGTTGTTTCATTGTTACGTTGCTGATCAATTAGGGAACATACTCGTTTAAAGTTGTGCAATGCTCCACTATTACGTTGTTTGGCTGCCTGCTTTCTCCACAGCTGGCAGCCTCCCTACGCGCCCCCGCCCAGCGCTTCCCGCCCGCCAGCAGACCCCGCGCGGGCCAAGTCCTCGCTCCTCCCTCCTCCCTCCTGCCTCCTAAACGCCGCAGGCCAGCTGATTGGGAGGGGGGAGCGAGGAAGCAGCAAAGGGGGAGGAGGTCGGGGGGAGAAGAGGATGGGTGGGGGCTTGGGGAAAGGGGTGGAGTGGGCAGGCTGAGGGTTGAGCCCCCGCCCCTGGTGCTTGCAGAGTAGGGGAAGCTGCCACTGCTGCTGCGCAACGTGCTTCTCCTAGCCTACAGCACCTTCAACCTCCTTGCCTGCCTCATCTCCGGTGCCAGTGGGCTGTGCCTGTATTAAATTGCTTGTTTAAAATGTGTATATAATGCCTTTTGTCTGGTTAAAAAGAAAATTTCCCTGGAACCTAACCCCCCCATTTACATTAATTCTTATGAGGAAATTGGATTCGCTTAACATTGTGTCGCTTAAAGTCGCATTTTTCAGGAACAGAACTACACCGTTAAGTGAGGAGTTACTGTACGTCTTCCCTGCAAAGGTGACTCAGGCGATTGGCATGTGGGTGTTAGCAGCTACACTTGATTGCGTCCACACTGGGGCTGCACTTAGTGGCGTATGTTAGGCTAGGACTTCTGGGGGCATATCTCACGGTGCTTGGCGCTGCAGTTAGCTGAACTACTCTGGTTCTTTCCCGGTGAATTTCCCAACCTCATTGCCGCTGCTTTCTCATTCCCATCGCTCCTCTCCTGGCTTGGCCTCACCTCCCCTGCCCCTTCTCTCCATGTGTCTCCCAGCCAGGCCGGTCAAGGACTACCTGAAAGAGGGTGAGACCTTTTCCCACTTCCTCCGGACCAACGCCTCCCTCCCCCCTGCCCTGGCGGAGGAGCTGCTGGGAGCTCGGTTGGACCTGCGCATCGTGAGTAGGGCTGATCCCCGGGGTCCATGATAGGGGCAGGGGGCTAAGAACTCCGCCCTGCTGTTTGTGGGTGTATTACAGGGCCAGATCCTCCATTACCCTTTGTGGGTTTACCGTCCATACGTCGCGGCAGAATGTTAATGATCAGTGAGTTATTGGTTTTCCAGTGATATATCCCATCCACCTTTGGGGTATGTATCGTGACAACGGGGGGCTGACTGGCACTGGGGTGCTCACACCGTAAACAGACAAAGAAGGTGTTGTCCCCATTTTACAGAAGGGGAACAGGGAGGTTAGGTGACAAGCCCAAGGTCACCCAGGGAATCTGTGGCAGTGCTGGAAAACAAACCCAGCTCTCCCAGGCCGGTGTGTTGACCACAAGCCCTGCCTGCCTTCCCCAGCCTCTGCCCAAAGGGCCGTGTGCGCTGGGCTGCTGTTACTTCCGGAGCTCCTGCTGTGCTGGGGGTGCTGGAGGTTGGAGCTAGAGAAAGGTCTGTCGCAGTGGCTTGCAGGCTGCCCAGGTCAGGACAGAACATGGCGCGCTGGAGCCTGTGGTCTCCGCCGGCTGCGTGGCCAGACTGAAGCTGAGGAAGGCTGCAGGGGTGTCTGACTGGGAGGGCTGTCCTCTGCTTCTCTGGCTACCGGGGCGCTCTCGTCTCCCCCTGCAGCTCTCCCTTGCCGCCACCGGCGTGCCGCTGAAGGACATCGTCTGCAACGCCTCCGTGCTGGCGGAGTTCCTGGTGGCAGCGGAGGCGAGCTCCGCGGAGCGCCTGCAGGAGCGGCTCTGTGCTCTGCCAGCGCCCACCCTCCAGGCCATGGAGCGCAGTTTCTTCTCACAAGCGGATTTCTCCCAAGTCTTGGCGGTAGGGAACGGGGAGGGAGGAGGGAGACTTCCGGAGCCATGGGGCTGGGGCTCCTACCAGCGAAGGGACCCCCCCCGTCCGCTCCACGCCTGCCCCTGGGAGCCAATGGGAACTTGAGTGGGAGTGGGGCTAGGCGCTCTGGGTGCGTCTGGAGCTGGGTGCCAGGCGGCTGTGGAAGAAGAAGCTGGCTCTCGGCGCTGAAGTTCGCGCCTTGGGTCAGGGATCGGGGTGTGTGATGGGGGCTCTGTCCCCGTGCCTCCTGGCTGCTTCATCCTCTCCCATTACGGAGCCAGATCTACCCCTGGCTTAGGCTGAGGGTGGGCGGGGGGGTTGTGTCTGAGATGGGGCCACCCAGGCCCCCATAGCCCCCCGCAACCCCAGTGAGCTGCCTCGCTGAGCTGCCAGGAGTCCCTTAGGGGGTCTGACTCTTCTGCCCTCTCCCCCTCCCGCAGGAGCGGCTGAGCTCCAAATCGGACGATGTGGCGAGCGCCATGGAGACCCTGGTCACTTTCCTCCAGGGCGCCGAGACGCTAGCGAAGGAGGTAACGGAGTCCCTGCTGGCCCCAGGTCTGCACCGCTCCCAGCCGCTCCCCTGCCCTACAGCTCCGCTGGGACCCTGGGCCTGAGGTTTGGGGAACGTCTCCCCGGTCAGCATTTCTATAGGCAGACTCCTCCCCTGGCGCCACCGGCAACGCTTGTGACCAATGCCAGGTCTCCCCTCCACGGGCAGGGTTCAAAGCGTAGGAGCCCGGCATCCGCTGATCACTCTGTTAGCTGCGTCCGCTAGGGTGGAAAGAGGGAGACGCTTCCCTAACTTCTTACTACCCCAGGGATGTGCAGCTCCGTGCACCGGCCGGGCTTCCACGTTCCCGCTGCTGGGCCCCCTGTCAGCTTCTTGTACGTGGCTGCGAGGCCAGCCAGACCAGGAGTCTCCCCCGGCGCGCCGATCCCAGGGTTCTCCAAGCCCGGTGGAGCTGCTGGGAAAATCTCTCTGCTCTTTCCCCCCCCCTCGTGTCTGCGAATGAAATGAAACCTGAATATTGTGGTGGTTTTTCCCCCTTTTCTCTCACTTTTTCCCTCCCAATCCTCCTTCCCCCCCCCCACTACTGGAAAAGAGAGGTGGGGAAAGGAAGGCGGAACCCTTAAAAAAAACAAACCCCACCCTTGGCAAATTACTCCCGTTTTGAGAACTGAACAATTGGGGGATTTTTTTGCGGGGGTGGGGGGAGGGGAACGTTTTGACTGAAATGAAAATGTTCTTTGTGGTAGAAAAAAATATGTTACCCCCCCCCTCAAATGTTTAGGTGGTTAAGCAGTGGGTGCAGTCGGGGCTGCGGTGCCTGTGATCTGCCCCAAACCAGAGGGACCCCCCCCTCTAGGGGCAGTTCTGTCTCCCTGTGCCAGTCAGACTGTGGCCTCCCAACAAAGGGGCCTGGTTGTGCCAGTTGTGTTGGTGTGGGCGCCTGGGAACTGCGCTGAGACCCACCAACTCATTTCACATCGTGCCAATGGGGCACATACCTCACTACCACCTCCCATCCCCACTCCACTGTCCCCATCATTCTCCCCCCAACCCCTGTCTCTGGGTGGCTGCTCCCAGGTGCCCCAGCACAGTGTCCCCTGCAGGGGGTGCCAGTACCCCAGCACAGAGCACCCAGGGTCTCAGCTGCGTGCATGGTGGTCCTAGTTGTGAGTACACAGCGAGCAGGGAAGGGTGGGACCTGGACCCAGGCAGCACTGGCATGACCCCTAACCCTCTCCGGTGGCGGCTGAGCAGGGATATCGACGTGGGGCGCCTCTCTTGTCCAGAGCTCTCCTAAAACAGCTAAATTCTCCTGCTGTAAACCCTCAGGAGCCTCTGGGGGAAGAGCCTGGCTGGGATATTGGTGCCGAGGGTGGGGAAAGTGGCCTTGGGGCGGAGTTGGGCTTCAGATCTCTTTGCTTGGGTGCTGGAGCCTGTCCCTGCTTTTACCCTGACCTTGCAAGAGCATTGTAACTAGGGAGACAGCATGGTCTAGTGGCTGGGACTGGGAGACCTGGGTGCTGCCACTGACCTGCCGGTGATCCCAGGCGAGTCATTGCCCTGCTGTGTGCCTCAGTTTCCCCTCCTGCCCTTTGGTTGTTGACTCTCTACGGCAGGGATTGTCTCTCACGAGGCCAAAGATACGGGGGCTGACAGGCGCAGGAGGGATCCCTGTGGGACACGATCCTTTCCCCTCCCTGTTATTGCCGGCTTCCCATGCCCTGCTTTGCCCAGCCCCGCAGGGATGGCCCCGGGTGTGTTCCCTCTCCGGGCTGCGGGCAGGCCAAGGGGCACATCTCTGCCAATGGCGTTAATGTCCATTAGGCGCTAGCGGGAAGGGGGAGGGATGTTACTCCCGGTTCAGGCCGAGCTCCCCAACCCCCTGGTTATCAGCTTACACCAGAGGCTCCTTTGCGGTTCAGGGGAGCCCCCCAGCTGGATGGGCACAGTGGCGTGATTGAAGGCATCACACTGGTCTCCATCCTCTTTCCCCCCACCCCAGGTGGTGGGAAGGACCTGGGAGTGAGAGCGAAGGGCACTGCCGGCGGGTCTGGGCAGGGGTCCTGGTCTCTATGCTGGGAGGGGCTTGGCTGGGACTGGGGAGGGGCCTTTCTTCCCCCCTCCCTCCTGATGGCACATGGGTCTGAGGGGCCCTGGGGGCTGCGTACCTGTCCCGCGGTCTCAGCCCACCGTGCACAGCACCCAGCCCGTGTTGGTTTGGAGGCCTGGTGCCCATGGGTGGCTGGTGTCTCCTGCCCCAGGTTGGCGCCATGACCAGCTTTGCAGAGTTCCGGCGGGAGCTGCAGGCGCTGTCAGGGCAGGACGCCGGCTCCTCCCTGCAGGGCGCCTTCGAGGCCGTGTCCCGCATCGCCTGCGGGCACCCGGAAGGGGGCGGCCTCAAGATCCCCTCCCTCAACTGGTACGAGGACAACGACATCAAGGCCTTTCTGAACCGCAACAGCTCAGAGCAGGGAGCCGTCCCGCTGGACAACGCCACCAGTGAGTGAGTGGGGAGCCGCCTCTCCCCACCGAGGCAGGGGAGCTGGGGGATGCAGCAGCAGGATCCCACGCGGGTGGAACTGACCCAGCTTGGGGCGACAACGGGATTTGAACCCGGGCCGCGCTGAGCCGCGAGCGCGAGGCTCTAGTGCCTGAGCTAAAGGAACAAGTGCCTAAAGCAACCCAGCCTCTCACCCCTGCTGTGCGGGCAGCTGCTGGCGGGCGGCAGAGACCCTGCTCCTAGGGCAGGTTAGGCTGGGCTCGGGCAGCCCCGGGTGGGAGGTTTCCTGGCAGGGCTGCAGTTCGGGGGTGGGGAGGAGAGCTGGGCTTGACTGAGGGGTGTATCCTCTGCCCCAGGGGAAGCTGCAGCCCAGGGAGGTTAGCGGGGACCGGGCCTTAGCCAACCCCAGTGGCGGGTGGGGGGGACAGCAGGGAGCCAGGGCTGGGTCTGGAGGGGAGAGGGAGATTCCATGCCCAGCCAGCAGGTTTATTGGGGGTGGGAGGGGGCAGCTCTCTAGAGGGGATCCCCCTTTCCCCAGCCTGTGGGTTTACTGGGGGGTGGGAGGAGCAGATCTATGGAGGAGCTCCCCCCTCCTCCCAGTATACAAGTTTATTGTGGGAGTGGGGGCCAGCGTGACCACTTCTCTCGATCCTTCCCCCCACTCCCACCTTCCACGCAGGCCCCTACTGCAAGGAGCTGATCCAGAGCCTGGAGTCGAACCCGCTGTCCCGGATCCTGTGGCGGGGGATCAAACCTCTCTTCATCGGAAAAATCCTCTACGCCCCGTCCAGCCCCAGCACACGACGGATCATGGCCGAGGTGAAGGAGTTGGGAGGTAGGGAGGGGGCGGGGGACGAACGCCAACCATGCAGAGTCAGCCTGGAGCACCCAGGGGCCCCCCTCAGTGCCTGGGGATCTCCCCCCTGCCCCCCCAGCCTGTGGGCTCTGCTGGAGTCCCATGGGCCTCCCATCCACTCTACTGGAGGGGCGGTGGGCAGGGAGGGAGTGGGGCATAACCCCCAGCCGGGCCAGCAGCCTGTCTCACTGACCCCCTCGCTCCTCTCGGCCCAGGTGAACCGGACGTTTCAGGAGCTGGCCGTGCTGCGGGAGGTGCGGGGCACCTGGCAGGAGCTGGGGCCTCGGGTCTACGCCTTCCTCAACAGCAGCCTGGAGATGCGGGTCCTTCAGGTCTGTCCCTCCTCGGTCTGTGTATCCAGGGGCCGGGCAATGGGGGAGCCAGAGGAGTGGGTATAGGGGGAGGGTGTGATGGGACGGGGGGTAATGGGTGTGGGGGCCCAGAGGGAGGGGTGTGGGTGGATGGGTATGGGGGGCAAAGGGAATGGAGTGGGGGACTAGGGGAGGGGGTGCAGTGAAGGGAATGGGGTGGTGGGGCTGGGGAAGGGGGTGCAGTGAAGGGACTGGGGTGGGGGAAAGGGGGTCAGCCCCACTCTGGCCCTGTAGCGGGGCCGTGTACTGGCTGGGGGACGGTGCCACACCCCAAGGCAGCCCCGTCCCCTGTTCCTTTGCCCTGACAGAGCCTGCTGCGGGCACCTGCCACCTCCCGCCTGGTGGAGCAGCGCCTGAACCGCACCTCGTGGGACCCGTCGGCCGTGGGCGAGTTCCTGGCGGGGGTGCCAGGGGGTGAGGCCTACACCTGGCGCCAGGTCTACGCGGAGGTGGACCAGGTTGTGGGCACCCTGTCGCAGTTCATCGAGGTGCGGCGCGTGCGAGTTACACCCCCCGTCCCCCTGGCTACCCGCCTCTGGACCCCCCCATGCTAAGGGCCTTGCTCTCCCGCTCCTGCCCGCAGTGCGTCTCCCTGGACAAGGTGGAGGCGGTGGCCTCCGAAGAGCAGCTAGTGTCGCGGGCCCTGCAGCTGCTGGAGGGGCGCCAGTTCTGGGCCGGCGTGGTCTTCCTGCCCCCTGACAATGCCACCCCCGGGGAGCTGCCCCCACACGTCCGCTACAAGATCCGTATGGACATTGACGACGTCACCCGCAGCAACAAGATCAAGGACAGGTGCGGGCGCCTGGGGGAGGGCCCTATAGAAATGCTGCCCCCCCTTCCCCCAAGATCTCCTCTCTGCGGGGGTCCATGTCTGGGGTGGGGGGTGCTTTGCCCCGCCCTCACTCACGTTCTCTCCGCTCGCTCAGGTTCTGGGACCCGGGCCCGGCCGCCGACCCCTTCAGCGACCTGCGCTACGTCTGGGGGGGCTTCGTCTACGTGCAGGACCTGGTGGAGCGGGCCGTCACGCGGGTCCTGAGCGGCACGGCCAGCCGCACTGGCATCTACCTGCAGCAGATGCCCTACCCCTGCTACGTGGATGACGTGTGAGTGGCCACGTGCTCCCCGGACGGGATCCAGTCTGTCCACCCCGTAGGCTTGAGCAGGAGCAACATAAAATCGGGTGCCCCTTCTAGTCACGAACTCTGCAGGGCCCCCGCTGGATAGGGCAGGAATGGGTCTGTTTTCCTATGTATCTACCCCCCCATGACCTTCCCCTATTTCCTGCAGCGCCCCTAGTGACTGGGGTAGGAATTAGTCTATATAGTATCCCTGTGTATTCCCCCACTGCTCCTCCAGCCTATATCCTGCAGTGCCCCCTGCTGACTGGGCTGGGAACAGTCTATATCCCTGTGTATTCCCCCACCGCTCCTCCAGCCTATATCCTGCAGTGCCCCCTGCTGATTGGGATAGGAACGGTCTATATCCCTGTGTATTCCCCCCCTGTTCCTCCATCCCATTCCCTGCAGCGCCCCCTGCTGGCCAAGGCTGATCTCTGCTCCGTTTCCAAGAGGGGAGATGATTCGTTCCCCACCCTCTGCAGTCCCTTGCTGAGGTGTCCCTGCCCTTTGCCATGGCTCTCTGGGACGCAGCGGCGTCCTGTGTGGTGTCTGGCTCATGGAGCGTGGTGGGGCATTGTCTCCCGTGTTCGTGGGCGCCTGGGAACTGCGTGGAGCCACCCCCCCAACTCATTTCACAAAGTGCCAGTGGGGCGCGGCGTTCAAGGGTTAACCCGTCTGCTTCCCCCTCCACACGCCCTCCCCCAGTTTCCTGCGGGTCTTGAACCGCTCACTGCCGCTGTTCATGACGCTGGCCTGGATCTACTCGGTGGCCATGATCATCAAAGGGGTGGTGCATGAGAAGGAAGCCCGGCTGAAGGAGACCATGAAGATTATGGGGCTCAGCAGTGGCATTCTCTGGCTCAGCTGGTTCATCAGCAGTTTCATCCCCTTCCTCATCAGCTCCTCCTTCCTCGTCCTCATCCTCAAGGTACGTCTGCAGAGCGCCGGTGGGAGGGGGGCCATGCTGGGGGGGGGGGGGCCCAGGGCTGGGGTAGCAGGATGGGTCTGCAGGTTGCGTTTGAGGAGCATCGTCGGATCCGGGCATGGGGGAGCCCAGGGCTACGGTAGCAGTGAAGGGCCTGTGGGTTGGGATTGAGGAGCATTGTCGGATCCGGGCGTGGGGGAGCCCAGAGCTGGGGTAGCAGGATGGGGCTGTAGTGGCCGCAGCAGAGCTGAGTGTAGTGGGGGGAGCCTGGCACTGCAGTAGCGGGGCAGAGAGGGCTGGGACTGACGGGCAACGAGAGATCGCGGCGCCTCTGCCAGCCACAGCTCTAATCCGTTCCCGCCCCCCCCATGCAGCTGGGAGACATCCTGCCCTACAGTGACCCCGCTGTGGTCTTCCTCTTCTTGGCCGCCTTTGCTGTGGCCACCATCGCCCAGTGCTTCCTCATCAGCACCTTCTTCTCCCGCGCCAACCTGGCCTCGGCCTGCGGCGGCATCATCTACTTCTCCTTCTACCTGCCCTATGTGCTGTGCGTGGCCTGGCGCGACCACATCACCTTCCCGCTGCGCCTCTGTGTGGTAAGGTCGCCCCCGCTCCAGCCTGCCTGGAGGTCACACAGGGCGTGTTTTCCGGTCCCGCTCCAGGGTGTCCTTTTCAGCCTGGCTCTAATGGGGTCTCCTTATGTGGGTGCCGATCGAAGGGGGCACAGGGGTCCCAGTGCCGTGCTCAGAATTGTCCCATCCCCACAGCTGCTTACACCACCCACCCCCGGAGGAAGGCTGGACTTGGAATCTCTACCCCTTAGCATTTCACAGGCTGGCCGCTGAATCGGCAGCCCCCTGGCCATGGGGAGGTTGGTGGCTGGTGGCCGGGGCTAGTTCCCAGGGAGCTGTGCTGGGTCTGGGGGTTTTCTGGCTCTTGCTTCACCTGCCTCTCCCCCGCCAGAGCCTCCTGTCCCCAGTGGCGTTTGGGTTTGGCTGTGAGTACTTCTCCCTGTATGAGGAGCAGGGTGTGGGGATCCAGTGGTACAACCTGAACGCCAGCCCCGTGCAGGACGACCCTTACAACTTCGCCACCTCCCTGGCGCTGCTGCTCCTGGACGCGTGTCTGTACGGCCTGGCCACGTGGTACATCGAGGCTGTCTTCCCAGGTCAGCGGGTGGGGCTGGGAATGGATCTGGGACTCGGATGCTCCCCCAAGCTCTGCCCACAACATAAGCTCTGCCCATTTATGAGCTGCCACTCTCAGTGAATTGTGCAGATCTTCATAATAAGTCCACACTTCTCCAGTCTCACACAGGTAGATCATCAGTGAAATTGCTTAGCCTTAATGCACCATCATTAGGTTTCAGAGTAAACATTCCAATTGAAATGAATAAGAGCAGCGTGTATTTTTCAGAGCTCTTTGCTGCCTGCAGACTCAGGCGGACGGCTCTGGGTCAGCTGAACCCAGATTCTTTCGTACTTGTCAGGACTAGAGACCCAAGGTTGTTTTCCTTAACTGATAGCTGAGATCCTGGAGCACAGTTTGTCTAGACCCCATGCAGCCCAGTTCCACCCGCCCTCCAAAGTAGAAGTAAAACACTGAGTGTCTCCCTCTCCGAGAGGTGAGGGTTAAGCCCATCTGCGCTGGGGATCCCGGCCTGTTGCGGCATCCTGCTGGTGCAGACAGGCGGAGGCGCGGTTTGCACCCATGCTGTGGAACCCGGGGTGAGCTGAGCCGATGCCAGCTGCTGTGTGGAGGCTGATGCTGCCCATCTTAGGCGTTTGCGTGGCCCGTGGCCAGAATCGGGGCAAACTCCAGTGTGGAAAAGGCCCTAGGCCCACGGTCCCTGGGGGAATGAGAGAAGAAAGACCCTAGGCCCATGGGGTGAGAAAAGAAAGACCTGGGATTAAAGTCAGAGCCCCCTTCCCCACAGCTGGGCTGCACCAGACCCCCGATCAGGTGGAGTTGTTTTCCATGCCCCCCCCTGCGCTCTCCGATCGGTTTCCTCCTCTGTTTGCATTCAGGCCAGTACGGGATTCCCAAGCCCTGGAATTTTCCCTTCCTGAAGAGCTACTGGTTCGGAGAGTCGTCCTCTGATGGCTGCCACCCCTTCCCCACCAACTCCTTGAGCTCCGCGGAAGGTAAAGGGTTCCCCGACCCTGTGCCCCGGTCAGCCGCAGAGGCAGTGTGGTCTAGTTGGAGTCAGGAGTGCCGTGCTCTGTCCCCGGCTCTGAGAAGAGAGTGGGGCCAGCGGTCAGAGTAGTGGGCCGAACATCAGGGCTCTTCCTAGGTTCGATTCCCTGTTCTGCAGGCTGGTTAGAGTGGGGGAGCTGGAGTCAGGACTCCTGGGTTCTGCTGCTGGACTCCAGCCATGTGCCAGACAGGCCCAGCAGAGGGCGGGCCACCGGCTGATGGGGTGGGAGACGGGAGAAGAAGTGAGGCAGCGGGTAGGTTGCAGCCCAGAGTCACTGACTGGCCCCACCCCATCCCTAACCCTAGGCTGAGTCTGCTGGTACCACACCCTAGCCCTGGGCCACCAACCAGCCCTGTCCTCAGCCCAGGTCCCTGCCCCATCTGTAACCCTATGCTGAGTCTGCTAACTGGCCCCAAACCCTGGCCTGGGGGCGGGCGGGAGCCGCAGGGTCTACCAAGGTGCCCCGACTCTGTGTGGTGACAGGATCCCTGCCGCCTCAGTCTCGGTCCTCATGATTTTGGGGCTCACTGATTGCCGCAGGGTAATAACCTCCAGGCAAGGGGCTGCGGGGGAGCTGGCTGGATTGCTGCCAGCTCAGGGGACCCCCGGCCCCGCCCCGCGTTCTTGCTGCCTCTGCTAGGTGTCCGGCGCTGTGCCCGCCAGCTGACCCTGCCTCCTGGCTTTTCAGTGCTGGTGGAGCAGCCGCCCGCGCACCTGCGCCCAGGGGTCTCCATCCGCAACCTGGTGAAGATTTACCGCAATAGCAGCAAAGTGGCCGTCAACGGGCTGAGCCTCAGCTTTTACGAGGGCCAGATCACCTCCTTCCTGGGCCACAACGGGGCCGGCAAGACCACCACGATGTGAGCCCGAGGGGCGCGCTGGGAGGGCGGGTTGGGGAATTCCAGGGGGTTCTGTGGGCACCGCACGGGCATGGTGGGGCGTTTCTCGTGGTGTTTGAGCCAGCTCGGCAGCTGTGGTGCTGGCGTGGGGGATGCTGGGTGCCTCAGTTTCCCCCCATCGGTCCAATGGAGAGAATGGATGATTTTGAGCTGGCTTCATGCAGCGCTTTGACCACTGTGGCGGGAGAGGGCTGGATGGTCTCACTTGTATGAAGTGCTGGGGTCCGTGCAGCCCAGATCTAGTCGTGCGGAGTGCCCCCTGGCACTGCTCGGTGACGGAAGGTCACGATAGAGGGGATTGGGCCCGGTTAGGCCTGGGTGAGCCAGGCACTGAGCTGCTGTGGAAGGAGAGATCTAGAGTTGGACCAGTTGGAGCAGACGTCCCTCCAGAACCGTTTGCTCCACCACCGGAAAGTCTCTCAGGGTTCCTGGTTTATTAATCAATAATGTTAATTCTTGAATCAAAGGGGGAGCCGGGCGCACGTCTCAGACAGTCGGGGTGGCCTGTATGCCCACGCCGGCACCCGATTCGTCTCCAGTGCTGGTGGGAGTAACCTGACTGCAGTCAATGTCCTGACACCTGCCAGGAGAGGAGATTCTGGGCCAGGGCCTTAGCAGACAGTTCAGCTGGGTCTGTGAGCTGAGGACCTGGCCCAGGGTACGCTGGGTGGCTAGTGAATTTCAGCCATGGCTAGCAAAGCAAAGAAATAGCCTCCCTCCCCCCTGGTGGGGTCACTGGCTCTCCTCGCTGAGTAGTAGGGTGCGCAGCTGCTGGATGAGCCGGTGTCTGCATGGTGTTGGGAGCTGGGGCCATGTGGTCTGAATGCCCAGCAGGGTGGTGCCCGTGCCCAGCAGCCCTGCCGGCCCCTGCAACACCCCCCTGCCCTGAGCTCCCTTAGGCAATGGAGGTGGGCGCTGGAAACACTCCTCTGACTCTACTTGCTTTGGTTTTAACCCCATGTGTCCTGCTCCCCCACCCCCAGGTCCATCCTGAGCGGTCTGCTGCCCCCCAGTTCCGGGACGGCCTACGTCCTGGGCCGGGACATCCGCTCCGAGATGGACAGCATCCGGAAAACCATGGGGATGTGTCCCCAGCACAACGTCCTCTTTGACATGTAGGTGAGGGGGGGGAGAGCCAAGCGTGTGGGTGGGGGGTGGTCCCCAAGAGGGGGAGGGCGGATGGAGCTGGGGGAGAATTCCCTTGGGCCCTGATGGTTGGAGCACCCAGCCTCTGTGCTGCCTCCAGCCTGGAGGGCCTGTGGCCGGACCTTGCTCCCCGCCAGAGCAGAGCGCAATTGGACCCAGTGGCGCTGGAGAAGCCACCAGCCCCACTGCAGCAGCCTCAGCTCGGGGATGAACTGCGGGGGCACTTGCCCATTGAGTCCTGTTCCCAGTTCTGGGCGGGGAGAGGGGCCTAGTGGTTAGAGTCCAGGGGGAGTGGGGCTTGAAGTTGGGACTCCTGGGTTCTGTTCCCAGCTCTGAGAGGAGCGTTCTCTAGTGGTTAGAGCAGGGGGCTGGGCGTCTGCAGGGGCAGCGGTGGGATACTTCTTGCCCTGCTGGGAGTCACCCTCTCCCTTCCCCCCTCCCCAGCCTGACGGTGGAAGAGCACATCTGGTTTTATGGGCGCCTGAAGGGGCTGTCAGGGGAGCAGGTGAAGGAGGAGGTGAAGCAGATCATCCAGGACGTGGGGCTGCCCCACAAGCGTCGGGAGCAGACCAAGAACCTGTCGGGTGAGTGCCCTGGGCCCAGCGAGCAGGCAGGATGGAGATACAGGGGGCAGGCTGGGCTCACGCAGGGAGGTTGGGACCTGATCCTGGCATGTTGCAGGCAGAGCCGCCTTTTAAAGGGAAAAGGACGCCCCCGTCGGTTTACAAGTGGGTAACATAAGGGGCCCACTCCCAATCTGCAGGCTTCAGGGCCCGAAAGGATGGGTCTGCTGGCTCCGGACACAGCCCCCTGTTCTCTCCCATGATCCTTTATTGTTTATATCGCGGTAGTTCCTAGGAGTCCCAGTCGTGGCCCGTTGCGCTAGGCGCTGTACAGACATAGAACAGACATGATCTCGGCCTCAGGCCTTGCTTGATTAGCCCGATGGGGCTGGTGTGTTTATAGTGGTGCGATCACCGGGGCGGGGGGGGGCATTCATGGACTCCCTGGCCCTGAATGGACCATTGTGATCCCTCCTGCGTAACACGGGCCGGACAGCATCCCCCAATCCCTAGAGCAGTTCTTTCAGAAAAACATCCCGCCCTGATTTAAAAAGTGCCTGTGATGGAGAATCCACCACGACCTTCGGTAAACTGGTCCAGTGTGCGTGGGGCGTGGGGTGGGGGTGGGGTGCCGTGGGGGGGTGGCATGGAGGAACTTCCCAGGGATCCTGCAGTATTGGTCCCTGCCAGAGCCGCAGCCCCAGGGGCCTGGGATGATTCATTCCCTGGAGCAACCCCCCGCTCGGGGCTGTGTGGCCGAGGGCTGCCACGTAACGTTCGCCCCGTTCCTCACCCGGGGCAGGTGGGATGCAGCGGAAGCTCTCCGTGGCCATCGCCTTTGTGGGAGGCTCCCAGGTGGTCATTCTGGACGAGCCCACCGCGGGGGTCGACCCCTATTCCCGCCGGGGCATCTGGGAGCTGCTGCTGAAGTATCGCAAAGGTCTGAGTGGGGTGGGGGAGATGGGAACAGCAGGGGAGGGAGTTCTCAGAAATGGGCCAGGGCCTCTGGCTGATGGGCCCAGCCGAGCCCCAGTAGGCCATGTGGGGATGAGCCCTCTGCACTGGGCTCCTTATTGGGCTTTCCGGGAAACTGAGGCAGGGATCTGGGCCCCACGTGACAGTGAGGGAGTCGATCAAGGTGCCTATTGGGAGCAGAGGGGGGCGGGGTGGGGCTGGGGGTGTGAGGTCAAGAATTCTGGTGGAGGGGGGAACCCAACAATTCTGGCAGAGCTGGGCCCCAGTGGGTCTGGCCTCAGGGGGGCAGGAGGGGGTGGGTGCATGCAGGGGAATGGAGCGGTTTAGGGGGTTACTCGTCCTGAGGTGACCTGCAGCCATGTAGGGGTGTCTCTGGCTCAGATCCCCCCCCATTATGGTCAGCGAGCTGCTATTGGGGCCAGCTTGGTCCGTCCCCCCCATGCTGGAGTACGGGCGGCTCCAGCGGGTGCCAGTCTGTGCCGTGGCCCTGCTCCAGGCGCCATTCCGGCTCTGCCCTGCAGGAGGAGCCCTTGGGTATAAGGGGCTATCAAGGCCCTGCTGCACCCTGGTTTCCCCCACCCCCTTCCCTGCTGTGTCCCCAGGCTGGCCCCCCGAACCCTCTCTTCTCTGCCCCCCTCCCAGGCCGCACGATCATCCTCTCCACCCACTACATGGATGAGGCAGACCTGCTGGGCGACCGCGTGGCCATCATCTCCCAGGGCCGGCTCTGCTGCTGCGGCTCCCCGCTCTTCCTCAAGACCAAGCTGGGCACCGGCTATTACCTGACCCTGGTGAAGCGGGAGGCCGGCGCCCGGGAGCGGGCAGCCCCAGGGGGCAGCGCCAGCTGCGTCACCATCGCCAGCAGAAAGGTAATGGGGGGAGTGGGCTCCCCTGCCTGGTGCAGCCGGGCTCCTGCCCGAATGGCTGGGTGGGCACAGCCACAAAGCGCCCCATGGGGTGAAAGGTCAGAGGGCAGGGGGAGCCCCTGGAGCTTGGTGGGTGGGGGCATGAGTGTAGAGTGGTGGTGGGGTCACTGGAGTCCTAGGGAATCCAGCTCCAGGGTTCCCTGAAGTTTGGAGGTAGGGGGATGGGCTCACCACGGGGAGCCGGTGTCCTGATCTCCTGACGTGGCACCGGTCATTAGAGGGGGGCCCGAGCCTCAGAGTTTGGGGCCAGCCCAGGGCTGGGACTCTTACCCTCCCCTTCCCCGCAGGACGACAGCGGTTCGGAGCGGAGCTGTGACACCGGCCTGGGCAGCGAGCAGTGCAGCGAGTCCAGCACCGTGGGTGAGCGGCTCTGGTCGGGGGAAGGGGCTGGCACTGGGAGCCAGTCGGGAAAGAGTTAAGACCCCCCCCCACACACACACACACACACAGTGCCCCCAATGCACACACTGGGCCCCCCGCGGAGCGGATCCATTGCACTGGCACACAGCGTCCCCTTGTGGTCACCCTGGGACACGGCGAGTCTGAGCTTCTCCCTGGTTCCCAACCTGGGGCTGAGTTCCCCGGGTGGGGTCTTTGCCTGCACGTAGGGGCGTGTTCAGAGCCTCGCTGCCTCCCCGGCTGCTCCTCCAGTCTCCAAGGCGACATTTCCTCTCCCTGGGAAATCCTTCTCCAGTGACCTGTCCTTCCAGGGCCGGCCTCCCCCTCCCCACACACACACAACCCAACGGCCGGCTTTTGAGAGTCACCTCACGCTACATCTCTCCTGCATCCTACAATCCTTGACTTCCCCACCCTGCTCTCGGACCCAACCGTGCACGGGGCAGGGGGAATCTGAGCTCCTAGGAGCTAGGCTTTGTGAACAGTAAGATAAAGTCCAGCTCAAGCCTTCTCCCTAGGCTGGGATCCACCCTCCGCCCGGCTAAGCCCGCACCCTAGATCCTCCATCCCTAGAGAGCCCTTCCCACTTCCCTTATCTCCCGGTGGAAGCTGAGCCACCCTCCTCACAGCATCAGCAGAACTCACTTAATCCTTGCCAGGCTGGATCAACCCCCTCAAAGGGGCTGGGACATTAGGGGGACACAAGGCCAGCTTAGCACTGACAGTCCCCTTGGGACGTCCATGTTGGATCAGCCACAGTGCAGCTGCTGTGGGTCTTGTGCCCTGTTCCAGGCCTTGGGTCCCCCCCAGCCATCCCTGCCCCCTTTATGTTTCCGCAGACGTGCCGCAGCTGTCGGCCCTGATCCAGAAGCTGGTCCCTGGCTCCCGGCTGGTGGAGGATATTGGCCACGAGGTGCTGTACGTCTTGCCGTACGGCGGCGCCAAGGATGGGGCCTTCGGGGAGCTCTTCCGGGAGCTGGACGGCCGCCTGGGCGAGCTGGGCGTCTCCAGCTACGGGATCTCGGACACCACCTTGGAAGAGGTACTTCAGCCCCCTCCCAGCATCCCATCCCCTGCCACCGACTGTGCACCTATCCACACCCCAGCATCCCCCTCCCATGTCAGATGGGATCCAGACTGTTATCCCACCCCTCGTCTCACCAGACCAGACAAGAGGCCCATTGAGATCAGTCTCTCTCCTCCTGCTGTATCAGCTGCACCGTTAGTCCATCACATCTGACACCTTGTCTCCTCCAGTGGCCTATACCTGATGCTTCCGAGAAAGACAATCTGCCCTCCATGACGCACCTGCTTGAGGGCAGAGAGTGTGGACCGGGGAGAGGGACGTAGAGTGGAGGGTGTGACGGGTTTGGGGTGTCACCTGATGTGCTGGGGTGCCACTGAGTCAGCCTATTCTGCCATCCTGGGTCCCCTTTACCTGGCCTTGCTGGGCTAGGCTCACAAGCATCTTCCAGTCAAGCGCACAGGCAGGGCCACCCCCAGGTGCACAGAGAGCCAGAGATCCGCTCTGGGAAGATTCAGCCTTAGGGGCTCACTCCAACGCTCTGGTGCCCAGTCCCTTTAAGGGGGACAAACCCAAAGGTTTTATGAAATTTGCCCCCTCCCTCAATGTGGAGGGAGATATGCACAACTTCTTGCCCCTCCCAGTTAGAAATTATATAAACCGGGTTATATTATCAACAAGCAATAAGTTTAACAACTACAAAGGGTGAATTTTAAGGGACTATAAGAGATGACAGACAGAACCAAGCAGATTACTGATCAAATAAAGCAAAATACGCAAGCTAAGCTCAGTATCCTTAAGAAACAGGTTACAAAATGTAAATTCTCACCCTACATGTTATTTTAGGCAGGTTGCAAAGTTTCTGTGGTTCAAAGTTCTAGTCATATTCCTTTTCAGACTGGACCCCTGTCTCAGTCTGGACTCCCCCCTGCCTTCCCTTCAGGCGGCTTTAGCAGTCTTTCTTCTTGGGCAGACAGGCCATGCAGAGGAGGAGTTTGCCTTCCTCCCCACCCTTAAATAGGATTTCCATAAGGCGGGAATCCTTTGGTTCCCAAACTTGACCCCCCTCCCCCTTCCCTTCCAGTGGAAAGTTACAAGGAGTCCCAGGTAATGTTTAGTATCAGGTGACAAGACCACCTGACTCTGTAGTATGGCAGCGTCCATGAGTCAGTGGCAATATGTTCTGCCGGAAGGCCAGGCCTTTTCACGGTCCGTTGTCCTCGCTGATGGGTCGTCAGCCCTGTCTGGCTTTTCCATTGTTGTACCTGAAGTGTTAGCAGTGGGCGGCAACTTCCGATACGGAAATGATACAGGTCGGATAATCACATTCAGTAAATTGTAACCTTTCCAATGATATCTTCCAAGCCGCATCTTGCATAAAGTACATCTCAGTTATGTCATATTCATATCATGACCATATTTTTATAAAAAAATATGGAGTGAAATGTCACAGAGGGCTGCAGGAAAAGCCAGCTAGGAAATCAACTGGATCTGGGTGGATTTTCCAGCGAAGACATGGGGAGGAAAGGGGGGTTAGGGAAATGTTGCCGTGGACTCTTTGCTGGCAGCAGAGCCTGTGGGACCCTCAGCCAGTCCCGTGGGCTCTGGGACGCTCCCCGCCCTGTGGCGTTGGTTTGCTGAGGGTCCACTGTCATTTCCCCCACCCCTGTAAAACACCATTCCGTTCCCGTTTACCCTTTGTAGATCTTTCTGAAGGTGGCTGAGGACACAGGAGTGGACGCGGACACCACAGGTAAACGCATTGGCACCCTCTTGGAAAAGCTTTGAGCACCTGGGGGATCTAAGTTAATGGTCAGGCGAGTAGAAAGAATGATCATGTTTTCTAGTGCCTGGACTGCAGAGGGGATAAGAGACCTGCTACTGCTGCTAGCTAAGGGAGTTTTCCTTTCGCTCAGGAGGTAGACTCGTGCCATTTTAGAGCTTAAGGGTGAGAGTTCTAGACCCAGCCCCATAAGCGCCTGTACTGGAAACTCAACTCTGTTCTCTGCAGCCCGTGGCTCCTGGGAGAAGGATCTTCATTCAAACTGCAATGAGGCTCAGCGTTGGGAGATGAACCCAGTTATTTTCCCCAAACCGTTCTCACCCCATCTCTCCTTGGGGTGCTCGGGGGAGGCACGGGTTGCACCTGGGTAGCCCAGGAAGTTGGAGGGTCACCGCACACTCAGTTGGGCAGCTGGCACAGCACAGCCTCCGGGTGCTTGGCAAGGCCATACGAAACAGGCCTCCTGGGACTCCAGGCTGCCCCGGCCTGGCTTGTAGGGACTATAAATCCCAACATGGCCGAGGGGCCAGGCCGCATTGCATGCTGGATCCTGTAGTCCCTGCAGGCCGCTCCTCTGGATGGAAGCCGTGAGCGGCTGCAGTCTGCTCCGCTCGCTATGACGAGGTGTCACCAGGGCCGTCCGGAAGGGGGGACTAAAGGGGTAGTTTGACCTGGGCCCCCCATTT
This sequence comes from Terrapene triunguis, assembly GCF_002925995.2. NCBI lineage: Eukaryota > Metazoa > Chordata > Testudines > Emydidae > Terrapene > Terrapene triunguis. Next base: position 5,010,942 of record NW_020664545.1, read on the forward strand.
GTGAGGGCCCCCAAACCTGAAATTTGGCCCACGGCCCCTCCATATGCTGGAGAGGCTGTAGGGAAAACCTGAGTGGCGCTGCCAGCCTGTATGCCAGGTGGCAACGCCCGGAGTGGGGAGCTGGACCCTCCCCCATGGGACGGGAGCCATGGCTATGGGGTGAGTGGGGGGGCTCACTCTCCATCCCCCCAGGCCTCCCCTCAGTGGTAAGTTTTTTGGAAGGATGGGGGGAGAGGGGGATGCCTCAGTTTCAGATTTTGCCCCAGGACCCTCAAAACCTCTGCATGGCCCTGGGTGCCACATGCTTTTTCTCGCCTGCCCGTGGTGTGATGCTCTGGCCCTGTGTCTGGCAGGCTCTGGGGGAGCCCCCCAGCGAGGGAGAACGGCAGCGCCGGCCTCCTCCTACACCCTCCGGACGGTGAGCGAGAACGGGGACGTGGAGGCAGCAGACACCGAGCCGCGTAAGGGGGCACAGCCAGGCTGCTGGAGGGGGACGGGGGGCACTGAGCTCCGCAGGGACCGCGAATGGTAGGAAACGGCTGGTTCTCTGCCGTCGCTGGCACTGGTGCCTTCTGGGTGCCTCTGAAGCACCCGCCTCGCAGTGCCCTGTGCTAACGGGAGCCAGGGGCTTATGGGTAACTTCCAGGGCATTGTGGGATGGAATTGGGCAAGGGGGGGAGGAGTGTGAAATTGTTGTGGGTCGAACCGGACAAGAGCGAAAGGCCCCGTCCCAGGAGCCGGTGCAGCCAGTGTCTGTCAGCAGGGCCGGCTCCAGGCACCAGCTTACCAAGCAGGTGCTTGGGGCGGCCACTCCGGAGAGGGGCGGCACGTCCAGCTGTTCGGCGGCAATTCGGCGGACGGTCCCTCAGTCCTGCTCGGAGCGAAGGACCTTCCGCCGAATTGCCGCCGCAGATCGCGATCGCGGCTTTTTTTTTTTGGTTCTGTTTTTTGTTTGGCTGCTTGGGGCGGCCAAAACCCTGGAGCCGGCCCTGTCTGTCAGATGCTGGCGCGGGTGCCTGCAGTTGTCTGAGTGGGCATTGCAAGCCCCAGGTGATGGTTCACAGCACGGGCAGAGCCCGCTTCGCTCCTCGGCCCTGGGGAATCCAGCTCCACTCTAGTCCCTTCCCCTGCCCCGGCTCTGGTGCCGTGGGGAAGTTCCCTGCACAGCTCCGTGAGATCTGTCCTCTTTCTCTTTCTTTGCATTCAGTCAAAGGATCCAGGAAAGGTAGGAGGCCGAGCAGCGGGAGGAAGGGGATCCAGAGCTGTCCTTCTCCCCATGCGGGGGGCGGAAGCCTGGACGGGGTTCGGCCCTAGGTCCCGAGGCATCTTTTTTGAGCCAGATGAGGGACACGTTCCCCTATGTAGAGAGCCCGGCACCCCACCACTGAGAGCAAGGCATGCCCTCCTTTCTCCCCTTTCCCCATGCATTGCCCTCTGCCTTTCCCTGCACGTGACCCCGCTCCTAGTGCCCTGCCCACAATTCACCCGGCTGCTCTCCATGCCCCCAGACACGGGTCCCTGGAGACACAAAGTGGCCTGGAGCCCCAGGCTGCCAATGGAGCAGGACGGTGGCATGGTGGGGGGCTGCCCTGCGGGCACTGGAGCCGCAGGCAGGGCTGACGGGGTCTCTCTGGCTCTCCCTCTTGCAGCTGAGGAGCCAAAGGAGACCGATTTCCTGCACAGCCTGGATGGCAGGGGCTCCCAGCAGGTGCTGGGTTGGGCCCTGACCCGCCAGCAGCTCCGGGCCCTTTTCACCAAGAGACTCCTCTACGCCCGGCGCAGCACCAGGGGCTTCTTCGCACAAGTACCGCGGGCTTCTCCTCCTTAGCCTGGACGCTGCGGGGGAAGGGGGGGGGCTCTGACGGGAGCGTGGGAGGGGAGGCCTCTGAGAGCACAGGGTGCCGAGCAGTGGAGCATCAGGGGAGGGGTGTGTGGGGGTGTGAATGGAACATGGGGGGCAATATTCCTGTGCGAATGTTCTCCTCCTACCAGTGGGTCAGGCCTTCATCCTGGAGCTGTGACCCAGCCCCCGGAGAGTCCGGATTCTCTGGCTGTGGGATCCTTGACTTGACTGAGGGTGTCCTAGCACCCTGGCTGCAGGATTCCCCAGCCCCAGCTCTGCCCCGGCCCGAGGGGCCCTGACTGTGGGATCCTCCCTGCCTAGCTCTGACTCTGGGGCTCTGCCCTGGCTCGAGGGGCCCAGCCTGGATCCCCCCTGCCCAGCTCTGACCCTGGGGCTCGGCCCCGGCCAGAGGGGCCCTGTCTGCGGGATCCCCCCAGCCCAGCTCTGACTCCAGCCCCTGTTCACAGATCGTCCTGCCGGCTGTCTTTGTGTGCATCGCCCTCCTTTTCAGCCTGATCGTGCCGCCCTTTGGGAAGTACCCCCCGCTGCACCTGGAGCCCTGGATGTACGGGCAGCAGTTCACCTTTTTCAGGTGCGTCGCATCCCGGCTGGAGTGGGGTGGGGGGGGGCGGGGCAGGGGCTGTCGCCCGGGCTGTGCCGGGGCAACGCCGGCTGGGAGGATTCATGGCAGTGGCCCCTCCGCTCCGTCTGTTTCAGTGATGACTCCCCGGGGGACCCCGACTCTGCGCAGCTCCTGGGAGCCCTGCTGGCCGAGCCGGGCTTCGGTACCAAGTGCATGAGGGATGCCCCAGAGGGGTGAGTACCCCCAGCCTGTGCCCCTCCCTCAGGCAGAGGGCTGGGCGGGGGGGGCAGTTACTGCGGCTGGGAAGGGACCCTGTGGGGAGGTCGCACCTGCTTCCTTGCCAAGAGCCTCGGAGCGGAGCCCAAGGTGGCTGCAGTTCCCTGTGCTCGCCATAAGGAGGCATCCTCGCACCAGCCTGGCTGGTTCTGTTGGGCCAGACACTTCCCCTCTGCAGCTGCTGCTGTCTGGGCCGTGTTTGTCCCGGGTTCTAGGCTGGCGTCCGAGGGGTTAACACACTGGGCCTGCCCAGGCACTGGGGCAGGCTCGGAGCTCGCTCCTGCTCGCCTGTGCGGAGAGCAGCAAGCTGGGCGCTAACCAGCAGCCTTCTCCCTTCCCGGGGTGTTCAGGAGAGCGCCTTGCCCACCGGCGTCCCACGAACGAGGCTTCTGGACCCCCGAAGTGCCCCGGTCCCTGGCCGAGCTCTTCCAGAACATGAACTGGACGCCAGCCAACCCCTCCCCGGCCTGTGAGTGCAGCTCCCGGGGGGCACGGAAGATGCTGCCCGACTGCCCTGAAGCAGCGGGGGGACTTCCTCCTCCACAGGTAGCCGGCCACTCCCTCCTCCCCTGGGGTTGTCAGGGTGGGGGGCCCATCCCAGAGGGTAGAAAACCGCCTGCGCAGAGCGGCCAGGAGCTGCATCAGGCTGGGCCGGGGGTGCCTCTGCCTTCGCCCGGGTCTCACCCCCTTCTAATCCCCCGAGAATCACGGCCAGTAGAAGCTGGGTGGGTAGAGGGGGGTGGCTCCTGGTGGACTCAATCGGGGTTACTACCAGCCCTTGGCTCAGCACAGCCCTGAGGGCCCTACTAAGCCCTGCCTGGGACGATGATGATTCCAGTCCCGTCTCCTGTCTGTCTGTCCCCGTCTGTCCTCCCGCCAGGTGCAAAGGGGCACCGGCGACATCCTCCAAAACCTCACGGGCAGGAACATCTCCGATTACCTGGTGAAAACCTACCCCAAGATCATCCGCCAGGGGTGAGCACCTGGGGGATCCTGGGGTCTGGTCCAGTCTGGGGAGGGCTCCCGTCTCTGCCTCCGACCTGGGGGGGTGTTGGGAGAAGTTGTAACGACCCCCCCACACACACAGCCCCGATGCGCCTCCTGGTGCAGAACTACAGTTCTCCCTTCCTGCCCTCTCCAAGGCTGCTGGGACTGACCTGGTGGCACAGAGCCCTGTCAGTGCAGTGGCCAAGGGCTGACTGGGCCACCGGAGCCTGAACTGCCCCTTCCCAAGGCTGGGGTGCGCTGTCAGGGCCGGGCAGGGGCATCGCTTGCCCTGGCACTCCTCCAGCTGTCCCTGATCTGGGGGTGAATCGAGACCTCGCTCTCTAGGGCTCTCCATCGGGCATTTGGCGGCTGTAACGCAGGGAGAGACCCACCCAGCGGTGCTAAAGGCTCCCCGGGCGTTTCCCTTTTGTTCCTGCAGGTTGAGAACCAAGAAATGGGTCAACGAGCAGAGGTGAGAGGAGTGCGGCTGGGGTGTGAATTATTTTAGTAAGACTGTTAAGGGCATGGAACTGGGAGCCAGGACTCCTGGGTTCTATTCCCAGCTCTGGGAGGGGGCTGTGGGTGAGTGGTTAGAGCAGGATGGGGGTGGGGACTGGGAGCCAGGACTCCTGGGTTCTGTTCCCAGCTCTGGGAGGGGGCTGTGG
>NW_020664545.1:5015305-5073903 GCF_002925995.2 Terrapene triunguis
GCTGGGGGCTGTGGATGAGTGGTTAGAGCAGGACGGGGGTGGGGACAGGAGTCAGGAGGGGGCTGTGGTTTAGTGGCTCTGATTGAAGCTCGGAGATCTACTGCTGTGGAAGGGTGATGGCACTCCCAGCTCCCCAGCATCTCTGTCTATATGCCCATGCATGTAGCATGCCCATCACCGCAGTATCTGGGCACCACATGGTCTCCCTGTCATGTGCCAATGCACTTGATCTCCCACCATCACAGCCTGGGGCTGTCTCCCTGCCCTGGTCCCAAGGTGCTGCCCCGAATCTCCCGGGGCGGGGAGGGGCACGCCTGGGTCCCTGATCCTCCCTGCGCCCACCCTCCCAGGTACGGTGGCATCTCGCTGGGCGCCCATAGCTCTCAGGCCCTGCCCTCAGCAGAGGAGGTGGATGGTGCTGTGCGGGAGATCCGGGCCATGCTGAACATCACCAAGGTACAGCCCGATGGGTGGGGTGGGGTAGGGCAGGGGAGGGGGGAAGAGTCAGTTTCTTTCCTGCCCCGGGGCTTTGCAATGAGTCTGAGAGGGTGGCATCCGCCACACGGGACTCTTGGCAGGGGTGGTAGGTATGGGGCAGGGCTGGGGATGGGTGGCATGGGGTGGGACAGGGTGGGGGTGGCATGGGGCAGGGAGGCACATGTGAACGGCTCATCGATCTGCATCCAGTCCTGATCTCCCTTTCCGGCCCCCAGGGGAGTCCCATAGACAGGCTGCTGGGAAACCTGAGCAACTTCATCGAAGGCCTGGACACCCGCAATAACATCAAGGTCAGTTTGGGGAGGGAACCCCGGGGGGAGGCTCAGGGGCCCATCACCCTCATGGGCAGCATATTCCAGTCCCCAGATGCCAGTCTGAGAAGGCCCAGAGAGCAGGGATGGGAACTGGGTGTCAGGACTCCTGGGTTCAATTCCTGGCCCTGGGAGGGAATGTGGTCTGGCGGTCAGAGGCACTGGGCCTCAGGACTCCTGGGTTCTATTCCCAGCTGTGTCGCGGTGGCAGCGGGCGAGTCACAGGGGGCTAGTGGGGGGCGAGCTCGGCGCTGAGTGTTGCCTGCGCTGCCGTGCGGCCACAGGTCTGGTTCAACAACAAGGGCTGGCATGCCATGGTGTCCTTCGTCAACGTGGTGAACAACGGGCTGCTGCGGGCCAGCCTGCCCCCGGGCGCGGAGCCCTGGCGCTACGGCATCACGGCCATCAACCACCCCCTGAATCTCACCAAGGAGCAGCTCTCGGAGGCCGCGCTGTGAGTACAGGGGAGCCTCGGGGTGGGTGGGGATTGGGTGGGGCTCTCGCTGGGTGGCTGGCTCATCTCCCTCTCCCCTCCCCGTGGCAGGATGGCCACCTCGGTGGACGTGCTGGTCTCCATCTGCGTGATGTTCGCCATGTCCTTCGTCCCCGCCAGCTTCGTCCTCTTCCTCATCGAGGAGCGGGTCAGCAAGGCCAAACACCTGCAGTTCGTCAGCGGCATGAAGCCCGGCGTCTACTGGCTGGGCAACTTCGCCTGGGACATGGTGCGGGGCGGGCCGGGGGGCCGGAGCTCTGGGGAGTGGCAGGTTTACACAGGAGAGGAGGGATCCCATGGCTCTGGGGACAGAGGGGTGGGGGGAGTGGGGGATATAGCTCTCCAGCACAGGGTCAGGCTGGCACCTGGTGGGGCTCACAGGCGGGTTCTCGCCTGCGGGCAGGACCCTCATGGAGGGAGGCATCCGCCCCAACACGGCTGCACGCCTGGGTAGGTTGTCAGCGGCGGGGATTGAACCTGGGCCCTCTGGATTGAAACGCCTGAGCCCCTGCTGCCTGAGCTAAAAGGGAGGGTTCTGTTTGCTGAGGCCGTAGCAGGCTCATCAACCTCCAGGGGTGGCCCAGTCTCCACCAGCCAAGGACAGCGCACCGCACAGAGTGGGTGCGGGCTGCTCAGGAAAGCCTGTGCCCATGAGTGGGGCTCACCGCTGGGCCGATGAGAGGCCCTGAGCCAGGACAGGGTGGGGACGCTGGGTGTGGGGTACAGTGACAAGCTCAACACCAATGGCCACTGCGTGGGGGGGGGCTCACTCCCTGTCTGGAGGGGAGGGAGTTGGGGGGGGGGGGGGCTTCAGGCCTGTCCCCATTAGAACCCCCCCACCCAACCAGCCTCTCCAGGGTTGACTGGGTCACACCCGCTGCCTCCTCTGCTTCTCCCCACAGTGTAACTACCTGGTCCCAGCAGGGCTGGTCGTCCTCATCTTCCTCTGCTTCCAGCAGAAGTCCTACGTGTCCTCGGCCAACCTGCCCTCCCTGGTGCTGCTGCTGTTCCTCTATGGGTGAGGGCCCTGAGCCAGGGCGGGCGCGGCCCCCGTCTGGCCCTGACGACACGGGGAGCAAATTCCCTGCACAGTCGGGAGCTCGCTTTGTCTGTTGGGGGCAAGGGGGATTCTGTCATATCCTGGGGAGAGGGACCAAAGGCTAGCCCAGAAGGGGAAGGGAGCTAGCTGGCCTGACCCCGGAGGTGCAGTCCAGGCCTCAGGGGCCTGCAGCCTGGGCCATTCCCGGGACCAGCCATCTGAGCGAGGCTGAAATACCCACTCCCTACACTGGACCTCAGGGCGTTTGCCTGGTAGGTCTCTCTCGGGGGTGGATTACAGCTGGCAGCCCTGCCCTGCAGGACCAAGCGGGGAGGTGGTGGGGTTTTGTGGGACATTGGCCCCTTGTCTCCCAGCCCTGGTTTGCGGCATGAGCTTGGGTCCCTGGGGCCGGGCTGGGTGTCTTTCGGGTTTGTTTCAGCTCTGTTACTCTTCCACCCCAGCTGGTCCATCACGCCGCTGATGTACCCGGCCTCCTTCTTCTTCAGCATCCCCAGCACGGCCTATGTGGTGCTGACCTGCGTCAACCTCTTCATCGGCATCAACGGCAGCGTGGCCACCTTCGTGCTGGAGCTCTTCACCGACCAGGTGAGTCCTGCATCCTGGGGGCTTCCCTGGCCCCCTCGGGACAGGCTGCGCGGCGGGGGTTTTCCAACCCAAGATTAACTAGCAACCGCCCAGACCCCCAACCTCAGCCCGGTGTCTGCGATGAGGTGAGTTCAGCTCCCAGGGGAAGGGGACCCCCAGGGCGATGGTGGGAGCCCCCCATGCTGGTGTCGCAGAGCTGGGGCCGTCCCCTGAGCCGGAGCCTTTTGCTTCCCCCCCCCCGGGCAGAAGCTGAACCACGTCAACCGCATCCTGAAGAAGGTTTTCCTCATCTTCCCGCACTTCTGCCTGGGCCGGGGCCTCATCGACATGGTGAAGAACCAGGCCATGGCCGACGCTTTCGAGCGGTTCGGTGAGTCGCCTGAGCCCACAGCGTTGGGGCTACACATTCCCCCACCCCACCCCACTCCCACCCCCGCCCCGCTTGGAAGGGCTGGACTCAGCGTGAATGGGTAACACCTGTGATCCCTGCGCTGCTCTCCTCAGGAGCATCTGTCTGTCTCTGCCTAGGTTCTTAGGCCACGGCCATCACCATGGTATCTGACCCTCTGCTGGGCATTGACTCTGTCCTGTCCCATGCCTCCTGCGCGCCACCCCTTTCTTCTTTTAAAGCCCTATTTCTCCCCCCCTCCCCAGGAGAAAAGCGTTTCGTGTCTCCGCTGTGCTGGGACCTGGTCGGGAAGAACATGTTCGCCATGGCTCTCCAGGGTGTCGTCTTCTTCCTCTTCACCATCCTGCTGCAGTACAGGTTCTTCGTCAAGCTACGGTGAGGGGGCGGCGGGAGCGGCAGGTGGGCATGCAGCCTCCCCAAGTTGCTCTCCGCATCCCTGCCATAACAGGGTGGAAAAAGCCCGTTGTTTATCTATCCCTTCGCCCAGCTCCCCACCAGTCATTGGGGCGGGGGGCTGGGCTGGCAGAGTTAACATCTCAGTGGCATGACCAGGGGAAAGCTGAGATGCCACCTCTGCTTGCTGCATCCGTCTGTCCATCCAGGCCTCTGAGCCAAACCTGCATGATTTTACCCTCTCCCCCCCCGCCACGGCTGCTGTGTGGATGTACCCTAAGTGATTTAGGAGCCTAGGTCTGCTTGACTCTCACCCATGTGCTTACGTGGTTACTGTAATATCTGACCCCGCTCACACGGGCCTGTCTCCACAGCTGGGACCAGACTAGACCAGCAGTTCTCAACTCTTACCATCAAAAGACCCTGTCTCATCCTGCTGGGGTCTAGCTGGGACCCCTCCCATTTGGCAATCTGGAACCCCCGACACCTGATTGCAGCCCCCAGGTCAAGAACCCCTTGGGATTCCAGCACCGTTCATGGGATCTCCAAGTTCCCTAGAGCCCGTGCTAGGTCTGGGTGTCATGGCAACCGTGCGGCCCAACGTGCTGTTCCACACCGCTCGCCCTAGTGGGACGTCACCCTCCGTTCGCATCCTGGTTTGAACCGTTCCCCCTCCTTCCCTTCAGGCCCTTTGCCGTTAAACTTCCCCCTCTGGGCAGGGAGGACGAGGACGTGGCCAGGGAGCGGGAGAAGATCACAAGCGGAGCACGGCAGGGAGACATCCTGGTGCTGCATGACCTGACCAAGGTGAGGAGGGGGTGGGGGAACTGGGCAGTGACTCCTCTCCCGGGGCAGCCTGTTCCTCAACTGGGGGTGGGGGCGGAGGGGGCATCATCATCCACCTCCCACTGTCACCCCCAGAGGAGGATGTGGCTCTTCCTTGTGCCACTTTTTTTCTGTTTTATGGGAAAATTTAATGAAAATGAAAAAAAATTCTGTGGAAAATTTATTATTTTTTATTATTTTTTGGCAGCTGTTCAAATATCAACAAATCTCAGGTTGGAAATGCTGCCACAGGGCCCCATTCTCTGCTATGGGCCAGGCCCCCCTGATTGGACTACATCTCCCATGAACCAGCACAATCCCCCCCCCCCCCATTGGAAAGGGCAGGCAGTGCACCTGGGGAGTCCCTGGCCATGGTGCATCATGGGAGTTGCAGTCAAGCAGGGGCCCCCAACCCATAGAGGAGAGCGGAAAGATGAGGCAATCGAACTACACGTCCCATGAGGCTCTGCGGCGGCGATAGCCAAATGGGAATATTTCGGTTTGGGGCCGTTCGTTTTCTCTGACAATCATCTGAGTTTCCCCGTGAACGCAGACCCTTCCTGCGAATACGTTCGGTTCATCACACACCCAGTGTCCTGTAAAAAAAGTTTTGGTGACAAATTTTCAATTCACCCTCGCCCGCGATCCCCCCGGCGCTCGCTGGGTCTTTCCAAGGGCGATGACCCCTTCCTGCCAGGAATTAGAACTCTTCCCCTTGCCACCAGCCCGGCAGCCCTGCAGCTAACGATTCAGAGCACCAGGAGGCGGTGGGGTTTCATGCGATGTTCACCGGGGGTCCGCCCGCTCGCTGTGGCAGATGCTTGGCCTGCATTCGCACGGGAGGGGAAGCTCCCGCACAAGCACGTGACTCTGCCCTCTCCCCATGTGCTCCAGGCCTCAGGCCTGGGATGCGGCTCTCAGGCTCTTTCTCTGCTCTCTCTCTCAGGTGTACCGGGCGAGGAAGAAGCCGGCTGTGGACCGCCTGTGTGTGGGAATCCCCCCGGGGGAGGTAAGGCAGCTGTGGTTGGGATTCAAAGGGCAGGCAGCCCTGATCGGTGGAGCGAGAGGTTCAGAAGCAGGTCGGTGGGGGGAAGCAGCTGGCTCAGGCCCATGTCACACCGGGGATGGAACAGACAGTCCAGTGAGTGTGTCCTAGGGAGCAAGAGGTGACAGGCCCCCCCAAATCCTGGCCCTGAGCCCCAGTCCAAGTGCTGTTCTCCCTTCCGTGCCTCTTGGAAGGGGGGAGCCAGGCAGGGTGGGCGGCTTAGGGGACAGTTTGCCTTTAACCCTGTGTTCGATCCCGGCGCAGTGTTTCGGTCTCCTGGGGGTGAACGGCGCTGGGAAGACGTCCACCTTCAAAATGCTGACGGGGGACACCGAGGTGACCCTAGGAGATGCCTGTCTGAAAGGGCATAGGTGAGTGGGGAGGGGCCGGCGAGGAGGGGGCCGGCGAGCACTGCTGGGGGGGGTGAAGGCGGGGATGACAGGTAAGTGCAGACGAGTTCATGGGGGGGCAGGTGCGGGCCCCAGTGAACGGGACAGGTGAGTGTTACAGGACAAAATGGGGGGGAAGGACAGGGGACCACCTGGCTGGGGGATGGGTGGGAAACGGTACAGAGGGGAGCTCTGTGGGGAACTGGGTGGGGTCAGGGCTGTGCAGATGGGAGAGGGGGTCTGTGTGTGTGTGTGTGTGTGGTGGAGCTACGGGGTGGGCGCGTGTTGCACTAGCACGAGAACCGAGTCACCGACACACACGCCCCTTCCTCCTGCCCTCAGGCTGCTCCGCTGGGCTCTGGCAGCCCTGGGGACGCCCCATTCTCCCAACCCCTCTCCAGAGCACTGTGGGCTCCGTTGTGGGACACCCCTCCCCTCCCTGCAGATCGGTTTCCCCTGGGCTCCGCTGCGGGACGTCCCCTCCCGTCCCCGCGGATCGGTTTCCCCTGGGGACCGCTGCGGGACGCCCCCTCCAGCAGCTCGGTTTCTCCGCCCTCGCAGCGTGCTCAGCGACTTGCAGTCGGTCCATCAGAACATGGGCTACTGCCCCCAGTTCGACGCCATCAACGACCTGCTGACGGGACGGGAGCACCTGGAGTTCTACTGCCGCCTGCGCGGTGTCCCCGAGGAGGAGACGCCCAGGGTAAAAGCTCCCCTTCCCCTTCCCGCCCCCCCAAAGCAGGAGAGACGCCTCCTGGCTCCTCAACCTCTGTGCTTCTCTCCCTGCAGGTGGCTCAGTGGGGGGTGTCCACGCTGGGCCTGGCGCAGTACACTGACAGACCCGCCGGGGGATACAGCGGGGGAAACAAACGCAAGCTCTCCACGGCCATCGCCCTCCTCGGTGCCCCGCCGGTCGTCTTCCTGGTCAGTGCTGCCGGGCAGCAATGGGCGCCTGGACGGTACCCCCTGCGCTCTGGGTCAGCCCCCTCCAGCCGCCGTCGGATGAGGGGGGGAAGGCAGCTCATTTGCATGGTTGTCTGCATTGTGCAAACCCCAGCCCTGTTGATTTGCATGGTTATTTAACATAAGAACATGGGGATGCAGCCTTGATGTAACTGACATAAGAACGGCCAGACTGGGTCAGACCAAAGGTCCATCCAGCCCAGTATCCTGTCTACCGACAGTGGCCAATGCCAGGTGCCCCAGAGAGAATGAACAGAACAGGTAATGATCAAGTGATCTCTCTCCTGCCGTCCATCACCACCCTCTGACAAACAGTCTAGGGACACCATTCCTTACCCATCCTGGCTAATAGCCATTAATGGACTTAACCTCCATGAATTTATCCAGTTCTCTTCTAAACCCTGTTATAGTCCTAGCCTTCACAACCTCCTCAGGCAAGGAGTTCCACAAGTTGACTGTGCGCTGTGTGAAGAACAACTTCCTTTTATTTGTTTTAAACCTCCCCGGTCGGGCTCTGTTCCTGGGCCCAGGCTGTGGATGGAGCAGTAGAGCCCTCCGGGCTATCGCTTGGGGGCCTTGCTGCCCTCCAGCCCCTGGCTCCAGTCCTCGTTCACACCGCTCCGGACCTGGGCGCACCGGGCATTTACACCTGCCCCTTTGTGCAGCGGTGCCCAGGGGCCTCGGTGCCAAGCCCGCCATGCTTCCCACCCCGACGCACCCTGGGTCCGGACAGGGCCAGGCCTGACCCAAAGCTGCTTTCGGGGCTCGTTGCAGGACGAGCCGACCACGGGGATGGACCCGCGAGCCAGGCGGTTCCTGTGGAACTGTATCCTCAGCGTGATCAAAGAGGGCAGGTCCGTGGTGCTCACCTCCCACAGGTAAGGGAAAGGGCTGAGCTGCTCGTCCCTGGGGATCAGTAACTAGCCCACCCCACCCCCACGCAGGCGAGTAGCCGTCAATCCGCCCTTTGGCAGTGATTCCCCTTGTGCCATGCGCAGGGTGGGGGGCAGGGCTGAGGCATGGGGGAGGGGCAGGGAAGCTAGCGCTGCTGCCCCTGATCTGTGACTGAGCCAGAGGTTTGCAGCAGGGGGCGCTGCTGCTCTCCCACTCCCTGGCAGGGATAAACTGACACCCCCCCCCCCCGCCAGGGAAGGGCCCAGTGGAAGCAAACATGGGGGGGCTGTTGGGCAGGAGAGAAGTGTGGGGGTGCTGAGTCGGGGGCGCTCACGCCATCACCTCTTCCCTCCGGGCAGCATGGAGGAGTGCGAAGCCCTGTGCACCCGCATGGCCATCATGGTGAACGGCCGGTTCCGCTGCCTGGGCAGCGTGCAGCACCTGAAGAACAGGTAACTCGGCGGCATCTCTCCGGGAAAGCCGGCGCGGAGCGGATGGCCGGCTAGGGACCGAGCTGTGCTGGGAACGTTGCAGAGACCTTGGCGTGGTGGAGAGGGAATGTTCATGCCGGTGTCGCTTTCCTGAGGCAGGGAAGGAAGGAGCTGAATCCACCCCCCGCTTCCCCTAATGAATCCTCCTCAGGGAGCTGGCAGTCCCAGTACCTTGGGCATTGGCTGGGGGGGGCTCACCTCTAGGACCCCGGTTCGAATCCAGCCCAGGGCGTTAGCGTGCGCCAGTTACCGCCATCTGGCAGTCCCTGAAATGAGTCTGGTGGTCTCGGTCCAGTCCCCTAGTGGTCCTGATTGCAAGACACCACCATCGCTATTAGCACTGATTGCCCCCAGCCCGGTGTCCAGGGAACAAATGGGCCATGGGTCAGGGTTGAGGCCCGCATGTGGGGCGGGGAATTCCCTGCTGCTCCCGATCTGCGGCTGAACCAGAGGACTCCAGCAGGGGGTCAGTGCATCTGCCTCTCCTCTCCCAAAGCTCCTGCTCCCCTCCCTGGCTGGGGTAACTCTCCCGGGTGGCTGGAGCTCGGAGAGCTTCCCGCCGTGCTAACCCCTGGAGCCGCTCTCCGGAGCCGTCGGTCCCCGGCGTGTCCGCGAGAAAACCCGCCTGCCTGTTTGCCGTAGGTTTGGCGACGGCTACACGATCACCCTGCGGGTGTCGGGCCCCAGCCCGGACTTGCGGCCCGTGGAGACGTTCATCCAGGACTCCTTCCCCGGCATCGTCCTCAAAGAGACACATCACTGCATGCTGCAGTACCAGCTTCCCTCTCGGAGCTGCTCCCTGGCCAAGATCTTCAGCATCTTGTCCGCTCACAGGGGCACCTACTGCATTGAGGACTACTCCGTGTCCCAAACCACGCTGGACCAGGTGAGGCCAGGGCCCGATCTCTGCCCCTCTCCTCCAGCCTTGCGGATTGCAGCGCCCCCCTATGGACCAGGATCAAATAAATGGACGTTTCCCATACCTTGAGTGTAAGGGACTGTCCTCTTAACCCCATAGGTGCCAGCTGGGACACCACCTGGGAGAGCGTCTTCCCAACAGCTGGGATGTTCCCCAGGGGTTCTCAGTGTTGTGAGGCGCCTCACCCCCACCTGCCCTTAGCATGAGGCGTCTTGTCTGTGCCTGCCGTGGGTCAGTGCCCTGAAACTACCAACCGCTGGTAACGCCAGTCCTGCCTCCCAGGCTCCCACCGGCCTCGCTCCCTCTGTACGGCTTAGCGATAGGCACAGCCGAGCCCTCGGAGCATTCCCTGCTGAGTCCAGCCCCTCGTCCACCGAACCCTCTGGGCATTCCCACAGCCGGCACACGCCAGCTCACTAGCGATGGCATGGGACGCAACTCTGCAAATGCTCCATGTCATTACAGTGAAACCCAGGCTAAGTGCATGACCAAAGAGCAAAGATTCGAGTGACAGCGGGTGAGAATATTGGAAACGAAGGGTTACATAGAACACGAAATCCTACCCTGCTTTCTAGAGCCTCCACTTAACTAGCTGGGTCTCCTCCCATTTAAAGAAGTGTCTCACCAAATTTCTCTCCAGCATTTTTAGCCGAGCCTGCTTGAGACCCCTCTGTCATGTAGCAAATTCACTGTGCGTTTACCTCTTCGGGAAAGGATACCAGGGTGTCCTCTTCGTCCCCCAAATGCACCACAGCAAACTTTCGATGTGCCCCTCCAGCTAGTCCCGCCCCCCACCCGGCCTGCTGTTACTTTTCTCTCCCTGAATTCTCACAGTCTTTCATTAGCATTCGGTTCAGCCTGGAGAGTGGAGGTCCACGGTGAACCAGACACTACTCCATTCACGAGTCCCAGGCTGTGACCACTAGGCCAGCCTGCCTGTCGCCCTGCCTGACTCTTGCTTTCGTCCCTTCCCCGCCAGGTGTTTGTTCACTTCGCCAAGGACCAAAGCGACGACGAGCCCCTGCCAGACTTGGCGCCCTCCTCTGAGCCCGAGCCCCCTGGCCCCTGGAAGAGGATCACCCACTTCCTGGAGGACGACAGCTACCAGGAGAGTGCCGTCTGAGACCCTCCCCTGCCCAGGAGTGCAGCCAAAATCCGGGGCGGGGGGGCTTCCCTTATAGCACCAGGGCTTCTCCTGCTTGGAGCAAGGAGGGGTGGAGGGAAAGCCCCACCTACCCCTAAACCTGAATCAATAAAACACCCATTGCTCGTAGGGGGCAGAGGCCCCCAGCTGATGGTCCTCGCCCCATGTCCATGGCTGTCCCCCCAGGGGAGCACCGCAGAGCCCCTTAAACCTGAATCAACAGCGCAGAGGGGGTAGTGCCCGACTCCATGGTGCCCTCCGGGAGCAGCTCCTGCCAAGCCCCCACCCTAGGGTGCAGGGAGCTTTCCTGTGAGTCACCCCCCCACCCAGGGAGCAAGGGGTGGGCTGGGCCTCGTTATGCCTTAAGTGGCAAGGAGGAGGTGGGATCTGGCTCCCGCACTCCCAGGGCTCCAACGCCCACCTCTGCCCGGAGTTTGAATCCTAGGCTGGGCCCATCGGGCTCCTGTGACCGGCTCCTTGCTGCACGTGCAGCTCTCGCTTGGCATCTGTACTGGGCCCTGCCCCAGTTCTGAGTTGGCTGGGGGGGATTTCACCCCTTGCCCTG
This sequence comes from Terrapene triunguis, assembly GCF_002925995.2. Lineage (NCBI taxonomy): Eukaryota > Metazoa > Chordata > Testudines > Emydidae > Terrapene > Terrapene triunguis. Next base: position 5,026,290 of record NW_020664545.1, read on the forward strand.
CCCAGCTCTGTGCACTTCCCCCCCAGGGTAGGGCCTAGGGGCCTTTCTCAGAGACCTACCCCCATTAAACCCAGCCGCTCGGGCGCACAAAGGGGGGGCTTGGCTGGACCCTGTGAGGTCCTTGTCATCCCCCCCGCCCTTCACTACATTCTGCTGTTTGAACAGGCCGTAGGGCTGCCCCCCACCCCCAGTGACTGCAAGGCCCTCGCCAGCAGTGTGATCTCAGGGATCCCCTCTCTTCCTGGGGAGGGTGCTCCATTTTCCCTCCGTTCCCCATGCTGCAGCTACCATCCCTCCTCCCACGGGGCCTTGGCTGGGAGCCCATCAGTAACACTCCTTCATCTGCCTGGGCCCTGAGCCCCTCCTTTCTGCCCTGCCCCTTAGCATGCTGCATCCACGGGGGGCCTCCCGTGGGAACATCCCCTTGCGTTAATCCTTCCTCCACCGAGTCACTCTCCCAGCATGAGGCTGCTAGATGCTATGCCCCTGCCTGGAGCCTGAGCTGTCCCTAGGCGGGGAGGTCTGCGAGCTTCGAGGCTCCCCAGCTACCTCCCCTCCTGGCTGTTCATGGGCCAGATCTTGGCTCCTGGTGGCATCAGTGGTGAAGGTCTCAATGATCGGGAGTTGGTCCCTGATTCCTGGCACCTTCCCTGGAGAGGCAGCTGCCCTCGCTAGGCCAGTCTTCGCCTCCTCCCCCTTTGGAGGAGAGAACAGCTGATGCCCGCCTCCTCTCCAAGGCCTGCTTTTCTGTCCATCCCTCCCATCACTAAGGACGCACTGACCTCCCCTCCCCAAGGACGATGTCGCATGCTCCCCTCGCCCTGGGTGCTGCCCTACCACAGACTCCGCCCACTCTCACCACCAGCCCCACCCACCATCTGAGTATTGTATTCTCCCCTTTTAAAATGGCCCAGGCCCGTGACCATATTGCCGTGGCAATGGCCGGCCTCTTCTCCCCACGGTCCAAGAAGCGGCCAGTGGCCGCTGACCACGTACTCTGGCGTTTGTGCCCCGGGCGTTAGGCCGGGCTGGGGCATCGCCGCGCCTCAGCCGACTGTTACAGACACCTGAGCTGACGCCTCTCCACACAACGCTGGCCCCAGGCCCCAAAGAGGCGTGCGCCTGCCCCCACACCTGGTCTGCTCTGCCCGGGCACTCCTGAGGGCACTGGGGCTGGGCTCTCTCACGTAGCTGGTCTGTTTTCTGGTATTTATAGAGCAGAGTCTGTGGAGATTCGCGTGAAATACTAAGCGAATTAAATATACGCACACAATAACCCCCAGCCTGTGGATGGAATGATTCTAGCTGGGCGTTCTCCAGCTAGTCCTTCGTCTCTCTCTTTCCTCCCCCGTTCTGTGATCTAGGGCCCTTAGCCAGCCCTGTTTCCACCGTCTCTGAGTAGCTGCCAATCTTGAGTGGATTTATCCTCGCTACCCCCCTTGCGAGGCCGGGCAGGGCTGTAAATCCCACAGCACAGATGGGAACTGAGGGCCAGGGTTACAAATCGGGCCCTCAGCCACTTGTCCAAGGTCACTGGGAAAGCTGGGACTTGCAGTCAAGTCTCCCAGGTGCTAGCCGCCCGCTAAGAGTTCCTAACCCACCTGCTGCCCTAGTGCATAGGGGCCTAATGTAAGCTAACATCTTCTAGCTGAAGGTTTTTGTTACCCTGCAAAGAATAAACCCCCCAGGCCCTGTGTTTAATATCCTTTATTGGGCAGAAGGGCAAATTGTGGCCCAAGGAGAAGCGATTTGCCTGTGGTCGCTGGGACAGAACCCAGGAGTCCTGACTGCTCCCCCCCACCTCTAACCACTGGATTCTCTTCTTTATACCTGCAGCGAGTTCCACAGGTTAATTACACCCCACGGAACCAACAGACTTCTTTTTCTCTGGTTCAGAGAGGTGGCCTTTGCATTTCGGTCCCCGTCACGCACACATCCTGCTTGGTCCTCATTGGGGGATGGGGGTGCACAGGAGCGGACCACCATCCAACGGCTACAGATCACCGGCCAGCAGGGGGTTAACTCCCGGCTGAGCTATCCCACAGGTGGCCGGGGTGGAGTAAGAAGGCCAGGGCCAATCAGGCGGAGTTAGAAATCCAGCTGTCAGGCCAGGCAGCAGTGGGGGAAGGCCAGTCCTTGGTGTAGAGCTGGGGTCTTCCTGGCCGTGTGGGTCTAGGAGCCTCTGGCTCTTTCACTGTGGCCAGAGGCTCAGGAGCTGGCCCGGAGGGGCCTGTGCTGGATGAGAAGTGTCTGTCTTGGGGCCAACCGATCCAGCAACCGCTGAATCCTGGATCTTCCCCCAGATATTCTCTGGCTCTGCTCCTGACTGCGCTAGGCTCTTTGTGTTCTCCTCCAGCAGGGCGGTGCTGCTCTGACGTGGGATGGAGCAGGTTTGCATGGCTGAAGCTGCTCTCGGCGTGGGGCTGTCAGCGGTGGATTTGGGGGCAGGCTGCCTCCCTGGTGTTGCCGGCAATGGAAGAGAATGGGGGGAGGCGATGCCAGGAACGAGGAAACGGAGCTGGAGGCCTTAGTCCAGGTCCTTGTGAGCAAGTGTCCCTGGCCCAAAACACCTCCATCCCCTGGGGCAGTCTGGGGCCACGGGATGGCACCCCACTCCTTAGCCCCAGGGGAGATGCCTTCATGCCAGCACAGACGCAGGGGATCGTGTATGCTGATGGGGCTAGAGGCGTTTTGGGGCCCCGTGGGTTTCACCAGCACTCGATTCCCAACTGGAGCCAATCCTTAAGAAAAGGGCCGGGGTGTCTGCGTGGTACAGACGGCGGCATGCCAGCACCGAGGAACTGCTCCCCTAGCTCGGGGAATGTGATCGGTCTTGTTTTGGCCCTATCTGGCTGGACTGGGCTTGGCGGGGGGGCAGATCCTGTCCGGGCAGGAATCTCCTGTGGTTGCTGGCTCTGCCCCATCTCATTCTCCTGCAGGGGCCCTTTGCCAAAGCCCACTGCCCCCTCCCTGTCTCGCTGCGGCTACAGACCTGCCTGCGCTGGATTGTCCGGTTCCTAGGACACCGTCACGTTGGCTTGAAAAGGACAATGATCTCGCTGCCAGGGTGGCAGTACAGCTGCTGTCCTGGGCTGGCATGTCAGAGGCCTGAGTTCATTGTGCTCTGGATGCATCGTGCCCTTGTTGTATTTGGGAAAGTTGGAGTGTGTTGGGACCTGCTGGCACACACCTGACCTGCCAGCCAGGGTGGTATCCCTCTGCCTCACCTTACTCTGGGACCTGCTGAAGGCAGGTTCCCTACCCTTATGTTCCTTCTCCAGCTCCCTGGCCCGGTTACAGGATTGAGTCTCAGGATGCCATGGTCTGCAGGGGTAGGATGAGGGGTACACGGTGGTGGGGAGCTCTTGTGGATCCCTGCAGAGGGATATGGGGCTGGAAGGAGGGTGGCTTGGAGGACCCACGTGAGCCAGCATGGCTGAGAAGGAAGACACCCCCCGCGGCTGTCCCAGTGGCTCACCTGCCTGTCCTCCAGGTGAGCTTCACCAGTCTCCTCTCTGCAGCCGCAGGATGCAGCCCCACGGCCTTCCTGTTCCTGCCACCCTTCCTGGTCAGCGCAGGCTCCCGGAGCAAACGCCACCTCTCCCCTCTGCAAGGAGACAGTGGGGTCATGCTAGCTGGGCTCGGCCCCTTGTTGCTGGGATGGAAGCCTGGTCCTTGCCTAGCCCCCCCCCCCCCCCGCTGTGTATTGTCTCCCCATGGGAGCAGTTTGGTGCTAAGGGTAAGGGAGCCCCTCTCCACGTCCCCAGGCAGGAGACCCCCCACTTCGGGCTTGCATGCAGTTCTCTGGGCAATCACAGCGTGGGGTCTAGTGACTAGCGCAGGGGAGTGGGAGCCAGGACTCCTGGGTTCTATTTCTGGTCTGGACTTGCTGAGTGAGCTCGGGCAAGTCCCGTCCCGCTCAGTAAACTGGGTCTGGTGCTAGCTACCCCCGGGGTGAGGCTTAGCTGAGTGTCTGCAAAACCCTCTGAGATCCCTGGGTGGAAGGTAGGAGAGATGGGCAGAGGGTTACTGTCACTGGCTGCTGGAGTTTTCCCTGATCCCCAGCCCTGTGCTCTCCGTTTCTCGTCCCCCTTCTGTTCCACCTCCCCTGGCCCCAGCCGAGATGCAGGATCTGGGGCGCTGCAGGGGGCTGGCCGAGAGCAGGCAGCGCTGGGTTTGACATCTCAAGGATCCCTGGGGTGTCAGGTTCAACCCCAGCAGGGGCAGCTCAGCCTGAGCTCTGTGAACTCTGCGGGGGTTTGGCTGAGGCCTTACAATGCAAGACTGTCACCTCGGCATGTCACCAAAGTCCTCCTGGCACTTCTAGCTCTGTGTGTCCCACCTCCCCCAAAGGCATCACCTGATGTGCCCCCAAGCACCCTGCTACGTGTGCAGGGCTACTCCCGGAAGGTGCCCTGGGGCCTGGGGAGGGACCTGGCTTGTCTGTGCTAAAGCTCTTTAGGGGGTGAAGCTGCAACGGGGGTCTCCAAGCAGCCTGGGTGGGCTCCGTGGGGCTCACTCACTCGCTGGGCGAGGCAGGCGCTTCCCCCTGCAGCTCCTTGCGCAGAGACTGCAGCGCCTGCGCGATCAACTGGTGGTTCTGGCTGGTCGTGGTCTCCTGGAGTCGCTGCAGGAGCAGGCGAGTGGGGAGCTGGATGTCTGGGGAGCGCTCTGGCCTCAGGAGGCTGCCAGCTCCAGCCTGGGTGAGAAAAAGAGAGGGAGAAGCGAGACCTGTAAGATGTGCACCCCCACCTCACCCCTGCACGGACTCACTGCAACCGGAGGCCCCATGGTGGCCGCGTTCCAACATCCCTAAGCAGATCCAGTGGGTTTGTGTTGGGGGGAGGTTGGGGGCACCCCCCACTGCTCCTTTTAAGGCCCCTTCGTTCATCCCTTCCTTGTGGAAAATCGCATGCCTGGGCTTGGTACAAATTGCTGCAGGGCTTTGTTTGGCTGGGCCTGGTCTTCTGGGGCTGGTGGCCACAGGGCAGAGCGGAGGGAGCAGGAGGCGCTGGCACTCACCGTCTCTGCTGAGCTGCTCCGCTCGGGGGGTGGCAGCTGCTCCGCTGGCTCTGGCTGGAGGCTGATCTTCGGGAAGGACACTGGAGCCGGGGGCTCCCGCCTCAGAGCAGCCCGGCGGGCGAGCGCGCCGTCTCTCGGAGCCTGCGCCTGGCTAAGGTGTGGCTCCTGCGCTGCGGCAGCCTGGCCGCCGTCTCTGGGCTGGGCTGCTATGGGAGGCAGAGAGGGGACCCGGTGAGTCTGATCTTCTACGGCGCTGGCTCCACCTCTGCTGTCGCGGCCTCCCCTGCTGGGCTGTCCACGCTCCCGGGGAGAGCTCCCAGCGCTACGGACACTCCTCGTCTCTGAACGCCCCTCCCAAGAGTCCCAGGGCTCCATAACGTTCTCCAGGATGGGGCGAAGGTCGACCAAGATCTTCCTGAGCTTGGGCTTCTCCCTGCTGGCTGCATCCCTGGGCACCTGTGGAGCAGACAGGGCCTCTGCAGGAGTCTTTGAAGTGCTGCAGCTGGTTGGAGAAGAACCTGTTCCTCCTCTCCTGTGTTCAAGGATGGGGGCCGTGGCCCGAGGAGCTAGCTTCTTTCTCTCTTTCCGCCTGCCCGTCCTGTGCCCCCTACCAGAGGAGTCTGCCACCTGCCCCGGGGGCCCAGCTGATCTCCAGGCTTCTCTTGCCTTCACCAGTGGGAGGTCTGGAATGAAAGAGGAACGCTGAACATTGCCCATCTTTACCCAGAACCCAGGCTCTCCGCCATGCCTGGTGCCAGCTCCCCTCGAAGGAAGCAATTTGGGTGGGTTATTTTTAAATCCCTCTTCTCAGAAGTGTGAGTGCCACGGCCCAGGGAAGGCGCTTCCTGCTCCCTGTTAATCTCAGCTGTGTCTGTGCCCTGACATCACACCCAGCTGGGAGCCAGAGCCTGGCTTCGGCTGGCTCCTCCAGCAGCTGCCCAGCCCCCCTCCCCCCTCGAACCCCACGCTTCGAGGTGGATGCAATACTCTTCTTCGCTTCCCTGTGCTATACAATAGCTGTGCAGCTGTTAAACAGCTACAGTGTCCCACCCCAGAGGAGGCTGCATTTCGATATCTATACACACACACACACGGTTTACCTGTAAGGTCCTTTGGAATCATTCAGGCTTGCCAGGGATGGGGGTTATACCTGAGCCGTACCTTCCAGCGGCGGCTGGCACGGGGGGAGGCGGAACACCAGGTCCGTCCACATGATGGGTGGTAACTTCTGCTGAGCTCTTCCCCTCTTCTGGTGGCCCAAGCCCATTTGTAGTGTGGCTTCGTTCTCCTGCCCCGGAGGAAGGCAGGACTTTCTTTGGCAGAGGTGGTACTGGTGGAGGGGGAACTAAAACAGAGGGGGAAGGGGTTTAGGCCAAAGGGGGGAAGATGGAGAGAGCTGCTGCCGGAGGAGGAGGACGTGGCTGGCAGCTCATGGAGGCAGGTCGGAGGTTCCCAGCATGGGCCGTGCCCTGGTGCCTCTCCTCTGGGCAGATCCATCCACCTGCCCCCCGGAATCGGTCTGTGCCCTGGAGCGCCCGTGGCCGCGTCACCAGTGAACCTCCTGCCCCAGCGGCTGGATGCCAGCCATTGTTCCAGCCCAGCCTGCCCCCTGCTCTGTGCCGACTCGGAGAGTAACCAAGCAATGAAGGGAGCCTGAGGACCCAGCCAGCTCATCCACCAAAGAACCAGCTTCAGTCCCAGTCCTGGCCCAGGCTGCCTGCTGCAGGGGGTGGGGCGGGGCCCAGGCGGGCACCTCTTAAGGTGGAATTGCTCACATGGGCCAGCGCCAAGGGTTTTACTAGAATGACTCAGTCACGAGGCTTCTACTTCTGGCTCCCTGTTCTCGTTCCTCCGCCTGTCACCCCCTCCCCCAACACACCCTGCATCCCTGCACCCTACTGAGCACCCCCTGCACCATGGGCCCTTTCCCGGATTGCCACTTGGGCTGCACCTGGTGCCCATTCTCTTAGCCGACCCAATCACCCAGCACGGTGCACACCAGCCTGTCTAGTGAAGAGCTAGGGAGGTCAGTCACATTATCCCCATTTTACAGATGAGGAAACTGAGGCACCAAGCGGGGGGGGGGAGGGGCTGGGACTTACCAGAGGCAGAACTGTGGGAGACTCAAGACTAGAACCCAAGTCTCCCAACCCAGTGCTTTAACCACTAGACCACACTGCCTCTCACTCAGGACAGCCTCCATCCCTTTCCCCATGACCCCCAAACCTCCCACTCCCTAGCCCTTATTCCGCAATTCTCCCTGCCCCCATGCTAATGATGACCTCTTATGGTCCCTCACCTGCAGCACCCCCCCCCGTAGCTGCCTCATATTGGTATTTATTAGCATTGGATTTACAGTAGTTTCTAGAGGCCATGGCCCCGTTATGCTCGACGTATGGCCAGCAGGGAGCCGTGCTCCTCCCTGGAGAGCTTGCAGGCTGTGTGTGAGCCTATGGCCAGCAGGTGGGTAACACATATGGGGGGGGAACCGCTGGACACCAGGAGATGCCACTCGCTGGGATCAGCACTGGCTGCAGCAAACCAGCTGCCGCAGCAAGGGTGAGGATATTGTTTTTGCAAAGGTCAAGGAGGTATTTGCTTTGATGAGGGGCCCAATACAGCCAATAGGCTTCTGCGCCTCTGGACAATATAATAGTTAAGAGGACTTTGGTATCCAGGAGCAGCCAGGCCGATCCTGGTCTGTATTGGTGACAGGCGGGGCAGGGTCTCACTGCCTCCTTGGAAAGGTTGGCCATAGACTTTGTGACTTTGTGGGGCACGTTCCCACCCGGCCGATGGGCTCGCGTGCAGAGGGGCTCTTTGGGGCAGGGCGTGAGGGACACCAATCTGGCTTTTGTGGGGGGAGCTGGAGCGGCGTCCGGGTGCATCAGCTAATGGTCAAGGCCTGGCGCAGCGTGTGACGGGGCAGCCGTCCGGCACGTTCCCTTTGAGGCCTCCAGCACTGCTTTGGGGGGTGGCATCCCCGTGTCTGCAGGCACCTGGATGAACAGACCTTCACCGGGGCTGTCTTCCTGCCCTCCATGGGCTGCTCTGCCCACCCTCTGCGGGGCTCCACCTTAGCTGAGCACCCCCAGGCTTGACTGGAGCTCAAAGGCCACGGCACCAGTAGCAACACAAACAGCCTGGATCAACAAAGTGCTCTGGCGGGGGCCTCCTACCACGCCCCAGGGCAGGGCGACGTGCAGCCACACGCCTTGGCTTCAGCCCGTCCTTGCTTTCAATATGGCAGCCCGCTTCTGCAGTAGGGTCACATGGCTGTCGCTCCCAGAACGCCCCAGGAGGTTGTCCTCAGCGTAGGCTCTTGAGGCCAACAGGGAGTTGCCGGCAGGGACGTCTGTCCTCGCACAGGGCTTGTGTTGTAGTCGTAAAATTTTATGTTGGTATTTGGTATCATTTGAAATAAAAAAATAATATCGTAGCATGTATTAAATGTATTGGTGTATGATTTAATTATATCCTGCCAGCCACCCTCTTTAAATAGCAAAAAGGAATGGCCTAAATGGGCCATTTGGTAAAGATGCATCGGCCGGAATCTGTGTCCGGGCTGATTTCAAGGTAGTAACAGACGTTTTTACAGTCCCTGCTTTGTTGTAGGTTCAGCATTTTAAAATCAGTCCAAGAATGCCATGCTGGTTTTCTTGTGCACTGCAACTTGATGGGCCTGTTTAAAATGTTCTGTGTACATTAATCCTGTTGTGTGTGTAAATAAGGAATGTGCGTGAAAAAAAATAAGTGTGAAAGCCATCGCTGAACCAGATGTACAAGAAAAAAAACAGAAACAGAGACGAGGGCTCCAGGAGGCTGCAACACGCCCCCTATTAAAATGTCAGAAAAGGGCAAATTGACAACTCTAAAAATAAAACAGGCGCCTATCACTAGGACCAAAGTAGCTGTAATAACAAATAAAAACAATTTAAAAAAAAACAAGCACTCGTCAAACAACAACTAATCGCAGCATAACGGTGCAAAACTCATCGGTCCCAATAAAAAAAACCACTATATAAACAGGGGGCCTTGCCATGAAACGTTCGGTTTGTCCTGCCAAGACTTCCCCGGAGCATCATGTCATGACTGATGGCACCCGGGTCCTCCCTACCCGTGATCAACCAAGCTGGCCAGTAGATTGAGCCGGACTCTAGACTGGTAACTATAAAATTGTGTGTGTGTGTGTGTTAATTGTTGTATCTTCAATAAAAGGCGTATTGCTATTAAAACTCCACGGCCCACCTGTGCCACAACAACTGTTTTCTGCATATAAAAGCCAGGGCCAGCGTTAGGGGGTATCAAGCAGGGCAGCTGCCTGGCGCCCATGTCACAGGGGGCCCTGCGAAGCTAAGTTGCTCAGTTTAAGCTTCAGCCCCGGGTGGCAGGACTTGGAGCCTCAGGTTTCCACCCCAGGTGGGGGGGCTTCGGCTTTCTGCCCTGGGCCCCAACAGGTCTATTGGCGGCCCCCCTGAAACCTGCTCGCGGCCCCGCAAAGGGGTTCGAAACAATGGCATTTGGGCTCCTGCTTCAGTTCGACGGCTAGATTTTGCTTTGAGGGAATGAGGCCCAGAAGAGCGTGCTGTGGGGTGAACCCGTCAAGCCAGATCGCACAGATTGCTTCAAAAGCGTGTAGTGGTTATTTATGAAAGGGCTAAAACAAGTTACCATTATTTTGCTGAAGGGTTTGAAAGTTATTCCCAGGTCACCTCACCAAGGGCAGTTGGTTCTTCTGGGGCTTGTGACTGAAGGGAGCAGCAAGGCCAGACTTCTTGCAGACAGCATCTCGGGCACAGCTCTCTGTCAGGACCAGGTGGGATGTTGAGTTGCAGCAGAGAACCAACTGGCCCTCACTGGAGCTCGGAACGGCTCCGTAGTCGCAAGGCGCCTTTCCACAGTTGCCAGTGCCGAGCCACTGAGTTCTTTGTCACGTATGTCAAAGGACCAGAAAGAGGGCTTGAGAACCACTGTTTAGTGCACCAAGGTGGGATGAGGACACGGTGAGAATCAGCTGCGGTGAAGCAGAGAGAGCCACCTGGCCAAGCATGGGAAGGGCCCATATATCAATGATTTATTCACAAGCAGAGTTTAATTAAGGGGAGCAAGAGCTTTGAGTTGTCAACAGAGGTGGTTTTTCCTGCTGCCCCACCCCCCTCGGCAGGGCACCTCCTGTTTCACGGCTGGGTGGGGGTACTGGCCCTTGGCCAGCTGCCCTTTCCCAGCCCCTCAGACAGCTGGAGTTAATCATCCCACAGACCACACCCAGCCCGAGGAGCTGCAGTGGCTGATTTAGGGATGGGGCGGCCTCCCTGGGAACCTCAAGCATCATCGAGGGGTTAATGCCAGCACCCCCTGTCACATTTAGCTGCTGAAAGGGGGCTTGGCTGTAACCTGGCGCTTTGTGATTTGCATCTAGCCAGAGTGCTGAAGTCAGCTGTGATCTGAGATACAGCTCCCAGGATCAGGGAGTTTAACCAGACATGGAAGGCAGTAGTTTGACCAGACATAGACCTGGGGGGGAAGTTTAAACAGATGTGGATTCTGGAGGGGGGGGGGAGTTAGCCAGGCGCAGTGGGGGGCACGGTGCTGGGTTCTTTAAATGCCTCTGGGGCCACCAGGGATGGGAGGATCCTGGCAGGGACCCATCTCACTGGGGGGATTGCGATGTTAATCCATTGCTGTGTGTGGTGTGCTGGGGGCCCCGGGAAGCCTGTTTTAACAAGGGGCCGGAAGCAGTCGCTAAGCAGCCTGAGTGATTTTTAATTTGTGGGCTGGGCACCGGAGCCCTGGATGGGTGCCAAACGCTGAATGAAAAAATACAGGCGTTGCTGGGACTTAAAGTGATAACGCTGCCAGATACCAACAACCACAGCTAGGCGCTGGTGTGTTGCCCGGTGGGCGTCTCTGCTCCTTGTTGGCTGCTGCTCAACTCGGGGTAAAGCATTGCTTCCTCCCCAGGCGCCTGTATTTATACAACAGCCTCCTCACACAGCTCCTGCACCGCTGCATATGGGCCCAGCGGGGCTCGCCCAGTGTCTTTGCCAACAGTGCCACGTTTTCTGTGTTGGTTGTAGGGCCATGTTGCTGTGCTACTGGTGGGCACCAGACCATGGCCCAAGCGCCAGTCGTTTTAGCCACTGGGACAGCTGGAGCGTATGAGCAAGCAGTAAATACGCTGGCAGCATCTTGGCTAAATGTGGGCTTCCTGCCGCTGCCGCTGAGCCAGCGCGAGCAGCCGCTGGGGAACGTGTTTGGGAACATTCCCTAGCGTCGGTGAGGCCAGCTGTGGCGTAGGAGCGTGGAGCGCCCATTCTGTTTGCCAAGCCAACACCTTGTCCCAGCCTCTGTTTGTCAGAGGGCGGAGATGGATGGCAGGAGAGAGGTCACTTGATCATTACCTGTTGGGTTCACTCCCTCTGGGGCACCTGGCATTGGCCACTGTCGGCAGACAGGATACTGGGCTAGATGGCCCATTGGTCTGCCCCAGTCTGGCCTTATAACGGTGCGGTGGCTGGGCGGACCTCTTAACGATGCCCATGGTGCGACTTTCCCCGTGTATCCCCACGTCCTCTGTGCTGAGCTCTGGATGGTAAAAGGTTCCCAGAGGGCGGCTCCCGCCCCGTGCCCAGCGCAGGCTGATGCAGCCACAGGGAGTGGCTCTGCATTGGGTTGTGGGGAGTAACCCATACCTGGGTAGAGCCCAGCCAGGCGTCCACCAAAAATATGGAACGCTTCACGAATTTGCGTGTCATCCTTGCGCAGGGGCCATGCTAATCTTCTCTGTATCGTTCCAATTTTAGTATATGTGCTGCCGAAGCGAGCACAAATCTAGCTGGGACCAAACTGCTATTTAAAGCTCCATATACGTAAAACTTTATATATTAGGGTGAACAACGTTGTGGCTACAGAGAGATGTATTCATAATTAGAGACGGCAAAAAACATCGTCTGACACGTTGGGTGGCGCTTTTTTATGTTTATCCTCGTAAATCCTTTTAATTTTGGTACCAGTCTCATGTCGCGGTGCATGACGGGAACCAGAGCGGCCCTCCTGATGTGAATATTCAAATGAGGCTGGAAAGGCCCGGCCTCTCTCACCCGCCACCGTCCCAGCGTTCCCTATTAAGCAGCCGCTCTTGGGCCGCGCGCGCTCGTTGTCGCTGAGTCGCGTCCGGGCCGGGGCAGGAGGGGGAAGAAGATGGCGGCGGCGGCGGCTCTGGCCCAGGGGCAGTGAGAAGCGGAGCGTGGCCGGGCGCGCGAGGAGGCCCCTGGGCACGGCGAGGGAGGCAGGGCGGAGCGGGGCCCCCATGGCCGCGGGGCCGGCCCAGGAGCCGCGTCGCCCCACGGGCCTGCCCCGGCCCCGCCGCGGCTGGTAGCGCGGCCCCAGCGGCCCCCCCCCCCGGGGGCTGAGTCCCTCCCCGCGGTCCCTCCCCCTAGGGGCAGCCCCCCAACCCCCAGGGGACCGACTGCCCCCCGCATCCTGCCGGGGACCAGGGCTCCTGCCCCAAGGGGTAGCCTAGTGACCCCCGTCCCGTCCCCAAGGGGTCACCCCCAATTACCTTCCGGGGCACCCCCCCCCGGGACTGTGCCTCGGTGTGAGCCTCCTGGGGGTAGCCCTCGAGCCCCTCCCTCCCCCTTACAGAAACAGCAGCGAGTCCCCTCTGGCATATCGCCCCCAGGTCCCTGCAAAGGGGGCACTGAACCCCCCACCCCCCAAGGGAAACTGCGTTAGACTTAGGGAGGGTAGAAACTCCCCCTGAGGGGCACAGCAGCCTTTTTCCTCCCCTGTCCTCCCGCCCCACCGAAAGGGCTAAACTCAGGGGGACAGAGCCCCACCCAAGCTCTCTTCCCGAGAAGAAAGTAGCCTCTCCCACTGAAGCTCCTGCAGGGGAGGCAGGCCTTCAAGTTCTTGCCGTTGAAAGCTTGCACACTCACCGCCTAGCTCCCCCACCCCCGGAGGATCAGGATGTCGGAGAACCAGCCCAATGCGAACAATCACCATCACCCCGTGAACAACAACGGGGGTGGTGGGGCTGCCGGTGGAAACAACCGGGGGGTACGGAACCCCAACCTCAACCAGAACCCCCTGATTAATGTGCGCGATCGCCTCTTCCATGCCCTTTTCTTCAAGATGGCTGTAACCTATGCCCGCCTCTTCCCACCCTCGTTCCGCCGCATCTTCGAGTTCTTCGTCCTTCTCAAGGTGAGGGGCAGGGCTACTTATGTATCAAGTGGAGGGACTTTCTCCATCCATTCTTCACCCCCAAGTGCAGTTCAATCAAGTTGCTTCCAAACAATTCTTACCCCCCAGGAAAGACTTGCTGCTACCCTAGGATCAGTCACCTAACTCCACCTATACTAACCAGAGATACTGTCCCACTAGGCAGGTGTATTTTTCTGTTCATTAGGAAGGGATGAACCATTGTGATCGTCATTATACACTGCAGCTGGGAGCATGCCTCCGAGTCTTGGTAGAGAGATGCGCTAGCTCTGCTCAAGCTAGGCACCATGGTGTGTCTGTTGCATCGTAGGCCATGGCATAGGTTAGCCACCCAAATACAAACCCGCCCAACCCTCTAGGTCTGAACTCAGGTGGTTAGTCCCTGTGCTGCAGTGTCCACACTGCTATTTTTAGCATGCTAGCTAGAGTGGCGTTAGTGTGAGTCTGCCTACCTGGGCTCAGAGGCTCGCTTCGAGCTGCAGTTTGTGTGCCCTTTAGGGTCCCTTTAATAAATTGAAAGGCTTGTTAGGGCATTTTCCTGTATTATTACATTCATAGAATCATGGCAGTTAGAAATGGAGAAGTCCTGTAGACTCAGTCTGCTTCCCTGCTGATGAAGCATTGTCTCTTACAGTCTGTGCTTCTGTGCTTTGTTTTAGTTTTTAATGACTCGACAACAGTGGCTGCCAGCATTCCCCAGGAGAGTTACTGGCTTATCTGTCACATTCTAACCTCATGTATGAGGGAAAGGAGTAACTTAACAAATCTCGGAGTAAATAGTCTCTCTCCCCAAATGCCTCCATATTTCTCTCTCTGGGCAAAAGCTTGTGTGAATAGATTATAAAACCTTATATCGGTTTGGGAGTCTTTCCTTGTGCTGCTGAGATTCTATTGTATCCTCTTGTTAACAGTTCCTAGATTTAAACTTTTCACTTATTCTAGCAAAGTGGTTTATTGAAGCCAGAGGGATGGGAAACACTGTCTTATTGTTTTGTCAAAGTTAAATCTGGAAGGAATATTCCTGGATGTGTACACATGATTTCCCCCCTCCCCCGAGTATAACGCCCACTACCTCAAAATTGGATAGTGCATCTCATTGAGCTCCACAGTACAGGATACAGATTTGGGGCGGGGAGGGGGGGCGGCTTTGGTCTGTGAAGAACTCTGAGCAATGGTGCACTGGATAGCCTCTGTGCTTGGTAGTGGGGTAGTAAATCTTTCATATCTAGGTCACTGGTTGTAGTCCATCCTAGGTTGGTAGGCTAACATGTACCGCCTTCTGATGGTTGTGTGGCCAATGTGAAATGATTTGATGTTTTCAACCTGGTTTCTGGAAAGACAGTTGTGGATAGAAATAGGTGTTGTCCACATTAGGAAAAGGTGAGGGGAGGAGAGTTTATCATGTGTTAGAAAACACTGCTTACCTCAGCCTGCTAAGTGTGAAAACTACAAACTACTTTGTCCTCTTGTCTGCACTTTTTGGTACCTTTATGCAACCACAGCTGGTATTGATTGGTCTCCCTTGTGGGCCGTCTCTGCAGAGAGGCCACAGTTTAAATGGGCCATAGAGGCTGATCTCCTCTCACTCCTCGAAGTTGCAGATCGGAAATGAGGCACGTTAGTGAGATCTGGGTAGGGATGTGCTGTTACTGTCTACGCTCCTGTTTTTCACCAGTACTAAATGTAAAAAATTTCACAAAAAATGATTCGTTTCTAAGAGACAGCAATGTACTTACATTATAGTAGCATTAGTCACTTTAAAAAGAAGGAAACAAATAGGACAGTATTGTCAAGTATAAAACAATGCCTATCTCATCATGACAGAATGACCTTAATATGCTAATAGTACCCTTTCACTCAGCATCTTTAGTTGTTGTTCTTGGAAATGGCCAGGCTTTTTAACTTTTCCTTTTCTAGAACTAACTGAAGGCATGCTTAAAAACTTGAAATGGGACGGGACCTGAAAGGGGGTTCCAAAGAGGATGGATCTAGACTGTTCTCAGTGGTACCAGATGACAGAACAAGGAGTAATGCTCTCAAGTTGCAGTGGGGGAGGTTTAGGTTGGATATTAGGAAAAACTTTTTCACTAGGAGGGTGGTGAAGCACTGGAACGGGTTACCTAGGGAGGTGGTGGAATCTCTTTCCATAGAGGTTTTTAAGGTCAGGCTTGACAAAGCCCTGGCTGGGATGATTTAGTTCGGAATTGGTCCTGCTTTGAGCAGGGGGTTGGACTAGATGACCTCCTGAGGTCCCTTCCAACCCTGATATTCTATGATTCTATGACCACCAGACTACATTGAATGAGTTGTAGCCAAGCGAATAGTGTCTGTTGCAGAGCTCTGGGTAGCTGAATTAGCCATGCATACATGTGCAGAACAACCTACTTTTACCTTAGGAGTGAGTTTAAAAAGAAGTCTTAAGTTGTCAGATAGAAAACAGGGACTCTGGGACAAGTGGCATACATAAGAGTGCTTTAACTAATTGACCAGATTTCAAGCAGATGTTCTTTTAAGTAGGGACATAGTGTGATGCTGGCTGTCTCTAGTGCTAAACAGTCTGGGTATAGATCTAAGGCATGGTCCTGCCATTTATCGTGTAGGGGTGAATTCCTGTACAGAGCTCCTTCAATTGTCGAGATTTACATGCATGTATTGAGTTGCAGAACCAGTGTCTAGGTGAGCTTTGGTATGTATTAACTTCTGCCTTATCTATTGGTCCCTTATAGCTGAAGATGTCTTCGTACAGCTCAGCTTCTTAATCAAATCTGCGGTGTAGCTGCCTAGCTTTGCCAGTCTGTTTACTCCTGCTGAGGAGGTCAGGGATAATGAGTAACTAGAACTCATTGTGTTACACAATGATCAGGCACTTTAAGGAAGTTGGAGAACGAACAACCCCTAAAACTCAGCCATGGTGCAGTATTCTACTGTTCTTGGTGGGGAACTGCACTTCAAGCTATTGAATGTATTTGTTAACATCACCCTGGATTGTTCCCCAAAATAAGGTGGTAAAAACCCATTAGTCTGTAGTGATATCACTTTCTTCTGCTAAGTATCAGGGTAGCCGTGTTAGCCTGTATCCATAAAAACGACGAGGATTCCGGTGGCACCTTAAAGACTAACAGATTTATTTGGGCATAAGCTTTCAGCGGTAAAAAACCTACTTCTTCAAATGCACCTAAAAAAGTGGTTTTTTTTACCCACGAAAGCTTATGCCCAAATAAATCTGTTAGTCTTTAAGGTGCCACCGGACTCCTAGTTGTTTCTTGTTAATTAATACTGACATTAGTCCCCTTGAATGAAAACTGAAACCCTCTATAGTTTTCAATATAATGTAGATCACTGAAAAGTACCCTATTGAGAAATGGTAGTTTAGTATTACTAATCTACAGTGAACATGCTGGGAATAAGAGGAATTTTAGACTGGAGAACTTCTTGCGTCTGTGCTGCATAACGGGGTGTTCAAAGTGCATGGCATTCATATTGGGACCCTGGATCATTTTAGGATCTAGCTTAGGGATACTGTCTCACAAATCAAGAGCTGAGATCCTTTCTGATGCTAGCTGTCAAAGGTGTTTGGGGGTGAAAGATTCTGCCTGGGAATCATGGAGGACAGGAGCCATGTTTTCTGTTAAGTTGAAAAACTGATTACTGCAGGTTGTAGAATATCCAGGGAGATTGCTCGCTGCGCTCACTTGCATGTCAGCCCCAAGAACGCTGCTTCGATTAATTTTCAATCACTTTATTGCCACATTATGATGTCGAAGCTCATGCAGAACGTTGAGGTTCTGAATATAGGGCTGGTGACATGGTAGTAGCAGGGTTTAATGCTATTGCTCTCCCTTTCTGATTTGGTGAGAGGTTGCCTGTCTTGAGGCTATTTGTGCCTCTTATGCCTCATAAAGTTATGCAGTCTTTCCTGTGCTTTAATGGGAAGTATTTGTTATTCCTAATAGTTTGGGGAAGTATTTTGTATGGTGAAGAGAAAATTGTCTGTTTCAGTTTCTCCTCCATCAAAATGATTGCGTTAGGCCTCTTTTGGCTTTCCAGCATGGCTTAGGTCTTTCAGTCTGATGGCCGACTGCTGAATTTGGTAAGAGTTCGCCTGTGTTTTGGGCATTTGATCTGTAGAGTTAGTGTGCAGGGATTCATAGAAATGTAGCTTGTATATTTTGTTCTATGCTTTCCAGCAGGACACCCGTTGTGCTTCACACCAATGCTGGTGTCTGAGCTCTGGGCACAAACTGAAAGGTTTGAGCAGGTCTTGTGGCTGGATGAAGTTGTGTGCGCTTTCTTTGATGTTTTTTTCCTCTCACTATTAGTTATCTTTGTGCCCAAAGGCCCCAGTTGGGATTGGGTCCCCATCGTGCGGGGTGGAGAGAACCCCTGTTCTGGAGAGTTCAGTCTTATTCTTGATTGGAAGGAGACATTACTAAATCTGATGCTAGTACCTACCTGATTGAACAGAGACTGGGGCCTGGTCTGCACTTAAAATTTAGGTTGGCATACTACTTGTGTAAAATCCACACCCCTGCACAACATAGCTATTGTGATTTAACTTTCCGTATAGACATAGCGAAGTCAGTGGAAGATGCTTCTGTTTACCTATCTCCTGTCACTCGGGGAGGTGGTGTTTCTACACTTAACTGAAAAAACCCTGACATAGTGTAGATACAGCCTACACTGACGGGGTTATGCCAGCATAGTTATGGCTTTGTGGTTATGCTGGTATGGTCCACGCAGCGCGGACGTAGCCTGCATGTAGGCATCTCTTGACTTTTTCTAACCTGAGCTCAAGTTGCTTTTCCTGTTTGGTCAGTTAACCTTGTAACAAATCAAAGGAATGCTTGTTTTAAGTGAACTTTGCCAGCGTAGATCTCCGGTTACTAAAGACAGTATATTGGCTTTCTAAAATAGAAAGAATTCAGTGGAAAGAAAACTGCAAATGATCTGGAAATACTGTCTCTAAAGCTAAAGCTGTACCATTTGTCATCTCACTTAGCAGGTCTGGTATAAATGAAACCAATAGGTTCATCCGCCTTTAAAGAAAGATCATTAAGGCCTTGTCTATGCTGAGATCTGCAACCATGCTCTAAATACTCAAGAGGGCCACTAGTTTTAAACATGACTCTAGAAAGGTTTGGAGCGGGTTGTAAAATCTCTGTGTAAACAAGACTAAAGTGGCCCCAACTTTCCCCTTAATTTTGGTTTCCTTCAACAGTGGACATGTAGGATTAGAGAGACTGTCTTTCATTATCCATGCAGTGAATTCCCCCAGTAGCTAGCGGCCTAGGTGAATGAAGTTCAGGAAGAATCTGGTTAAGCTAGAGAAGGTAAGGTCTGGGGCAATCCTGCCTTTTCATATAGATCTTATACGGGGCTAAAAAAACCTCTGCCTGAAAACCCCAACACGCAGTCCTCATGACACCATTGCTGTTGTCAAAGGCTGAAATGATATCCCGTGACACATTTGCTAATGCTATCACTGATGTTATAGGACATAAGGAATATGCAGCCAGCATTTTGGGCCAATTCCTGGTCCCATTGAAGTCCATAGGAGCAGGATTTGTGCCTTGATGCATATGGGTAGAGTCTGCCAACACATGGGAAATTTTAACAAGTTTATGGTTATTTTAAAAATTAACATTTTACAATTTCAGGTTTTATATAAACCAGTGCACAGATACAGATATACTTGTTTTATCTGGCCAACAGTAAAAAAAAATTGCTTATGAAACATCCTTTCCTACCTAATGCCAACCGTAAGGGTTTTATTTAAAAACAAAGAGACAGGCAAGAAACAATATTCAGGTTCAGAAACCTCAAGGCAATTTGTACAAAGATCTGAAATATGACATTTCAGAATTCAGTTAAATATACATATTTTGTGTGTGTATATATATATATATATACACACATATTGTGAAAACTTCATCATACAAGTATTGCACTTAAACGGCAAAAAAAAGGAAACATTCTCTCCTAGATATAATGTTCCATGATCCAATAACTAGCTGCTCATGGGTGAAATTTCTTCCTAACTCCGAGAGAGACTGGGTGGGTGAGGTTAATATCTTCTATTGTACCAACTTATGTTGGTGAAAGAGACATGCTTTTGAGTTCCACAGAGCTCTTCCTTAGGTCATAACCTGGGACCAGCACGGCTACAACTCTGCAAACAACAATGAAAGATTCATAACTCTGGGCTGTTGGTGGTTGGCTTATATCCTATAAAATAAGGGTTGAGGTACCTTATACATTTTTACTCTAACTAGCGCCATATGTGAGAGAGCCTCTAACCAGTGTAACTGCAGATCTGTTTCTTATCCACATAAATATCTATTCTTTTGGGGGTCTCACTGTGCTTTTTGCCTCTATCTTGAATTTTCTCAGAAAGTTGCTTAAATCATCTATTCCTCCTCTTCCCCCCCCCCCATTTAGCCCTCTAATGATGATCTAGGGTCATAGGAGGGAATCTTCTGGTCCCCCTTGTTAATGGCTTGTAAGAGTGTATCTGTACCTAGCCCCAAGACCACTGCTTGTTTCCTCCCAATGCTTTGAGTTGCAGTTAGAATAGTGGGAGAACTTTCCTGGAAGGTGGGGGAGGGGGTGTATGTTTAGTGCCTCTTCTGGACACCTCCTCTCCTTTTCTTTGCATCAGCTGTAGAAGGATAATCAAAGTGAATCTGTCAGTCTCTCCTCAGCTGGCCTGTGTTTTGGAGCTGTAGGGACCTTAAAAAGGGAACAAACAACAAAAATATGACCATTGGATGATGTTTACAAAGAAATAGTAAAGGTTTCTAGCTGCAGGCTTCTTCCTCAGCCTTTGTTGTTTTGGAATTCGTAGTTCTCCTTCTCAAATCCTGCTTCCTTCACCTCTGGTGATATCAGGTGGCAGGGGAGCAGTGGTAGGAACTGCAGCAGCTGGGGCTGTGGGGAGCCAGATAAAAATGAAACTCTTTATGCTGGCAGTTTTCCTGTAATGAATACAACACACGCACCTTTCATGTCCAGGGAATGTCCCCAATTGGAGCATGTTTTTTCGGTGTAGTAGCTGTTTTGTGTTACCTGCTTTAATTTGGTACCAGCTCCCTGTTGACAGTCTTGGTGGCACCAAAATACAATCTAAAGGGTTGGGTACTTTTTTAATTTTTTTACTTTCAACTGTGTGTTAAATCCACAGAGGAAGTGCCCATGGAATAGACTCAGCATTGTTTGCCTCGTGCCCTCCCTGGAGAAGGTGATCCCATGGTGCAGAATTGCTGTTCAATATTGGGAAGGAACAAGGAACAGCCTTGGGGCTGGGTGTGATGCGTTTATAGATATTTTAAAGCTGGATCAGAAATTAGATCTCATGGTTGCCGAGAAACGCTTGGAAATGTATACTGATTTGCACCTTACAGGCTCAAAGCCCAGAAGGCAAATAAGAACCCAACATATATTTTAACATCATGATTTTGGGGCAGGTCTGACTCATTATTTTTGAGTACTTTTTGTCTTGGCAATTATGGTTACTGTCTGATCTAGACATCAAATAATCTAGATACTTCTACTGTTGAGGCTTTTTTAGCTCCCTTACAATAAAAGCACACAGCTGAACAGCAAGCTAAGGAATAACACCACATTTAAACAGCAGCCAAGCACCAAAGATAGTCTATCCCAGGAATCCTGAATACAAACCGTAGGCGCGTCCTGCATATGTAAGATACAGTAGGGGAGTTCTACCAAGCCAGAAATCCGAGACAGGCTAGTTGTATCTGGGAAGGTTTGTGTAGTCTGATACCTGTACTTGGTTCGCAGTCATGTTCTTACAGGATTTGATTGATCCTGGGATACCATCCCCATTCCTTTCATTACATTGTGTGGCGTAATGAAAATATGCAGTGCTTAGCACTCATCAAAGATGGTTTCTTAGTGAAACATATACCTGTAGCCCAGTATATTCACCCTGGTAAATTCTGGGACTTTGCTGTTAATGGATCATTATTAGATTAAAAATTGTAATTTAAAAAAATGTCCTTATGCGCTTGTCAAAGCCCTAGTTTATTAAGGTTAAAAGTGTCTTTAAAAAAAAATTAGCTTACTTTTCACTGTTTGAGCTCCATTCAGCATGGGGCATGAAAACAGGCTGGTCAATTTCACTACCTAGTGATCTTTCACTAGTACAATTCTGCAGTGTTTTCTACAGGTAGAAAGGAAATGATTTTAAATTCAAACTCTGTCCTTGGAAACTTTAAAAAAAATAAATCACAAGAACTAACAGAAAAGTTTAATGAAAGTCTTTGAAATAAGACCTAAAACTATCTGACTCTGTCCCTTTAAAACATTTCCGGTGACTGTCTCATGACTTGTGATATCTCCTGAGCAAAGGTTGTATGTTGGCACTAACCTAAGCAAGGACCTTGTCAATATTAAACTGAATTCTAGAGGCTTGGGAATAAATACATGAGAATTAATTACTAGAGTTACACTTTCTGGAACATTCTGGCCCAGTTCATTCATACAGTATATTCCCTCCACTGGAAACCAGTTTCTGGGTCAGAGTGGAAAGTCTAGTAAGGGATGGCTTGTTTGCCAACAAACAAGCATTTGAAAATAGCACAAGAGAGTGGGGTGAGGAGAGCCAAAGGTAAATGGGTGGTGTGCATTTTTTGGAAGAGAGGTTACTTTTGGGGAAAACCAGGAAATTAAACCTTGTGCTTCCCAGAGGTATCCAGGACAGTTTTTCTCTGAAACGGACCTCTGCTGCCATATTAGATGGCTATTACAACCCACTATCTGGTAACCATTATTGCCAACTCAGTTGCTAGTAGAACTGATATTGTGCCTCTTATTCAGAAAAGACTGGGCGCCTGATTCTCTACTGCCCTGCCCCTTTGTGCAAGCGTTTACACCAGTGCAAAATGAATGTAAAGTGCTACTATTTTGGGTCAGAATCTGGCCCTGGTTTTGTAACATTTTAGATCTCTGTAGCATGTGAACAAACCCAAACAATATACATACAAGGCTGCTGAAATACAGCTGCTTCTGGGGTGGCAGCCACTCAGCATACAGCACATTGTGCAACAAATGTGTGAATGGGGAAGCTTTGGTCAGTGACACCAGGCCCAACTTCTACTCCTGTGAAAGGTATAATGGAGCCTCCACCCACAGCAGACAGGCCTCAGCTTTACAAGGTGTGACGGGAAAGGCTGATGCAGGTTCATGGCAAAATGCTCCCTGGATCGGCCTTGCCCAGCTGAAGAGATGAACTGGTTCCAGGAACTTTAGCTGTTAATATTTTGATGCTTAGACTGTCAAGATCTTTGAAGCTTCCCAGTCTCGGCTATTTCTGTGTCTGTTGGCCCAAACACATCCAAGTATCTTACTGGTTAGCAAGAAACATCTATAAAGCATGTGAGTTTGTAAAAGTAGCAAATTTAAAAGGAGCCAACTTGTACTCACGATCTCTCCCTTGTTTCCTGCTGTTTCAGGCTCTCTTTGTGCTGTTCATCCTGGCTTACATTCACATCGCCTTCTCCCGGTCGCCCATTAACTGCCTGGAGCACGTGCGGGATAAGTGGCCGCGCGATGGCATCCTGCGGGTGGAAATACAACGCAACTCCAGCCGAGCCCCCATCTTCCTGCAGTTCTGCGAGGTGGAGAAATTCCCGGGAATGGTGATTGAGTCTGTGCATGAGGAGGAGGAGGAGGAAGAGGAGGAAATGACCGTGGAGATGTTTGAAAACAGCTCTGTCAAGGTAAAGGTTAGCCATGTGCTCCCTGGGAAAGAGTTGGGGATGTTTTGTTTCCATGTTCCCTGCAAGAACTTTACAGATTGGCTTGGTGCCAGTGAAATATTCCTATGCCCCACCCTTGTCATACCCCCCTCATCACTTAAATTGAAAAAGAACCTCTGACCTCTCCAAATGCCACCTCAAGCAGAAACTTGTGTGACTAGAGTGGCCGGTAAATTCCATCTCCATTGACCCAGTGGGAGATGCGATTTCTAGAGCTGAAGGCCCATCGTGGAAAATGCCCCGCGCCAGCCCTTTCCCATTCAGCACATCTGTTGCATCACTTCTTTTGCAAGCTCTGAAAAGTGCATTTGAAAATGGTGGGCAGGAGGAGGTTTGTGTAGAAGCAGACGGTGCATGCAGTGCCGTTAGGCATTCCTGGGGCTGCGCTATTGGATAGTTTGACTCAGATGCACGGGTGTTCTACATTTTCCTGAGCAGCGGCAATAACATTTTCTGCCTCTCCTTGGATCCCCCCTCACCACTAAGTGATGTGCATATCTGTTTGCGATAAGTGCTGTCCTCTTCCAGCACATCATGTATGTGTGAGGGTAATGTGATCTTCCCAAACTCAGACCAATAAAGCCTTTATCCCATGTCCTCATGTATTCCCCCTGTGTCATATATTACTGAGAAACTATTTTTAGGTATGTTTTAGAGGTTTTTAAATCACTGTATTGGGATTATTTCTTGTATCTCCCTGTCTGTAAAGCCTGGTGATGTTAGATGCCATGAGTAGGGCCCAGAAGGGGAAAGAAATTAAAACAAACGGAAAATACCACCTGCAAAGTAGCCTTTCTGTACCTAAAAATGCCTCTGCTTTAAAGTCTGAAACCATGGTCCCTTTCAGAGCTAGAGAGGAGTGCTGAGTCCCATGGCCTTGTAACTGGGCAGTGGGTCTTTGGGCCCTTAAACCAGAGAGCTGTATGTAGGTCATATGCCAGTTTCTAGTCATGTGTCCAAGGGGAACTTGCATACTCAGGCAGGGGACCAGAGAGGAGATACTCAGGGTCAGGGAAAGGGCTCTCTGCAGCTGTCTGGCAGAAGTCCTGAGAGGAAGACACCTTCAGGATCTGGTTGTGGGGAAGCCTCAACAGGGAGGCTTGTGAAAGGCCTGGAAGAAAAGAGCTAAACGGCTGTAGGGCAGTGAGACAGGTTTGGGTGGTGGCAACTTGCTCTGAATCTTTGTTAATAAAGAGAGCCCTGTGAAGAGAACTGGAGCTGTGCCTTTGTTTGCGACGTGACTTCCCCTTCCCCGGCTGATGGATCAGCTCGCCAGCTTGCGTGTCCCCTTTCCTGCGGTAGAAAGCTCTGTTTTTTTAGTCTGCTGGGCTACAACACACCAGACTGAAAAGCTGTGACATTTTTAGGCACAGAAAAGCTGCTATTAGCCCAGGACTGAATCTTGGCCTTTCCAGGCTAGGGCTAGCTTTGTGGGGGAAATCAACACACAAAGGGATGGGAGAGAGATATTCCCTCTGGTGGGTTCAGATAAAAATATGGAAGCTGTTTGAAGCTCCAAAGGGATTTGGAGTGTTAAAATAAAACTTGGGGTGGTGGATTATGGTGAAGCAGCCATAGGTCTATAGATAAATTCAATGTACCTGTGCAGTTCATGGCATTTCTCCAATTTAGCAGTTGGCTATCACCTCCACATAGCTGGCTCACATACATGAATGCTAGTAACTACATACAGTCTCTGTAACTTCACTTCCCTTACCCTCCTGGCTTTTAAAATCTTTAATCTGTGGGGCCCTTCACTTTGGGATCTCCTAGTCTGCTGTTCTGGTTTACTGGTGCAGCCACCTCAGGTTCAGAAATATGATAAACAATGATTTTGTGCTGCCCTATCAACGTCTTGGCAGTTTGTTTGTCTGTGATCGAGTAGGCTGTTAACATTATGCGGCTCGTTCTGTCCTTGAAGTCTACTGGGACTCTGTCACGTGTAAGAGGGTAATTACCCTGAACACGCCAGGCGGTGTAGTCCTACAAGAACCCTGCGTCCAGCTCCAACAGCATTTCTCCCCATGCTTCCACCATTTTTTGTCAGTCCAAAGCTCTGTTTGTTTTAAGATGTGACTATGAATGCTTGCAAAGGTTGGGTTTTGTGTCTGTCTTTCCTCCTGGACTAGATGACCTCCTGAGGTCCCTTCCAACCCTGATATTCTACGATTGATTCAGTGTTTGACTCGTTAACTGGATGGTGGAGGGGCTTGGAAGCCCAGAATCGAAATGAGCACTAATGCTACTTTCATTCCAATGGTTTTTCAACAGTTTGAGCTGGACATCGAGCCCAAGGTGTTTCTCAAGCCACCCCGGGCGAGCAGCACTGAGGCACTGACCCAGGTGACCCAGAACGAAAGCCAGGAGTTCTCGTTTAGCGAGGCGACCACTAAAGGTATGCAGCCTCTGAGTGAGACTGTGTCCGAGTTTGAGATGCTAGCCAGAGCAGGTAAAGACAACTTACACTGGTATCCATGTTCCCTCCTCCCCTTTCACCTGTATATCCTCCCTTTCACTCCTCTTGGCGTCTCGAGGCACTTGCATAATAACCTTTCCAGATGTCCCCCTTGCCTTCGAATGATGTGAAATTGACAAAGACTGACTTTGGTTCTGCAGAACTTTGCTCTTTGGCTGGAGGGTTGGGGAGGGAGCAGGCTTGTGCTGTGAAGTCTGCTGAAGCCTCTTGTCGCCAGTAATATCTGGATTGTTATGCTGATCCTCAAACTGTGGCAGGCCACACTGATAAAGCATCACAAGAATGGTTATACTAGAACAAACTGTTTGGTGTGGTATCATGTCTTTGACAGTGGCCAATGCCAGATGGGCCAAAAGAAGATGAACCAACCTCCCCTTCACCTTTTCCCCCATAATTCACCTGAGCAACTGTGTTGTCTTTTTATCCTCTAGGGGAGATGCAAGAAAGTCCCGAGAGGGGTTGGGGGGTGGAATCAGTAAATCCAATTTATAATACATATTCTTAATAGTACTAGCAGGGATTTTCTGATCCTTTGTCCAGGAATAGCTAACTGCTCCTGAAAGCATCTGTACTGATCCACTGATCTTAACCCTGACAGACTGCGAGATACGGAGATGCTAGAATCACATCATTCAGAATACCCCATCTTGCTTTTATCTTCCCTACTTCAATTGCAACGTGATTTTAGCAGCTAATATCGCACACCTTTTAGAAAGAGACCATGGGTTTTTATCCCTTAAACTGCGATTCAAGGCATATGCTTTGGTTTCTGTCTGTACTAGATAGCTGTTAAAATCACATATGGGTTGAAGTAGGATCATGATAAATGGAATGACTTAATAGTTAGCGTATCTTGTTTACTGAAACGGATGTTTTATTTCACTGGAAAACTGGGATTCTTTGCTTTCCAGCAGTCTAAACCATTATTTCTAGCTATGAAGGATTGAGCGCTAACATTAAAATGTTCACTGTTCCCTTGATCTTGCAATATTTATTTGGTGCTGGTCTAGGATTGATTTAGTCCTGAACTTGTGTTGGTGATTAGGGGGTCATGACACTGCTTAAGACTTGGGAATGAAATATATATTGTATATATCACAGAGGTGGTTTTTTTTGGGGTGGGAGGTGCAATACCATCATTGAGGCCCGTGCAAAACTCCCCCATGTTATCTGTAGTGTACACTGAATAGGCTCTTCTGCTGAGTTCTCAATAGAAATAATCTGACAAGAGGAGAGAGAAATTAATAGGTGGTGCTGTCCACTTCTTTACAGTGTAATAACCAAGTGCATCTTGTCAAAAAGGTTTGTGGGAATGGAAATAGGACTAATTTCCCTCATCTTTTTACCTTCCCCAATTAAAGGGACACGGTTTAGTTCTCAACTTTTAATCTTTGTATAAGATACATTAAAATAAATTGATATAGATGCTTTCATGATCTAAATGAAAGCAATTCTTGTGATGGGATTTAAACACTTTGTCCGTGTTTGCAATTGTGCTACCAGTGAAAACCGAAAAGTAAAACTGACCAGTCGTCTTTCATCACCTACTGGGTGAAATGTAACAAGTAAACAAGTGGGAAGCTGCAAATCTATGTTGAAATTTCTCTTACATAATGTGTTGCTAGTAACTCAGGAAAGGAAGTTACATTTCTTATATATGACTTTTAATCTGTGTTCCTTTAAAATATTTTCATCATGGGAAGCCTGACTCTCTTTTGGTCTGCCTTCTTTAGGAAGACACTGTTCGGGAAAAATCCTCTTTAAATGGATTGGCTGCTCCTTAACAGGATTTTTCTGGTCTTGGGGCTGTCGCAGCAGACAACGTCTAGTTTAAACTCCCATTTAAGCAGGCAGTCATAACAATCATAAAGTGATGTGAAAAGGCTTTTTTTTTTAAAAAAAACCTACTTATTCCTCCTGCCTCTGGTTTTGGCCCTTCTGGAAGCAGCAGCAGTTCCTGTCTCCTGAGATGTTCTAAGTCTAGAGAAGTTAGTTGACTGTGGTTAGAACCAGCAGGTCTGACTGCAGCTGCGAAACCTAGGGAAACTTCAAAGCGCAGGAAAATGTTCAAAACTGTCTTCAAAGTACAATGCATTTAAGCTTTTTTTTGGCCTCCAAAATATACATTTATAATTAATTTAACGGAGGCACATGGTGTTGATCTTAAAGCACCGAGTTGGCATACGCTATTGAGTTGATTCAAGTTTGCATGAGTTGACGCAATATGATGTGCTAAATTAACCTTTGGGATAAGCAAATGTGGCAGCTATATGTATACCTTGTCCTTCCAAGAAAGCGGAGTAGTTTTGTCCCGTGTGGGGTGTCTACTTACCATTTATTGTAGTCAGAGTGACGGGGGTAGGAGAATATTCTTACAGCATTCCCAAAATGTGTAGAAAATGGAAGTTGCATAAATCTCCGCCATAGATTCCTTGGAGAACACACAGGTGTGTCTGTCCATCATTCTTTACACACATGTTGCAGTGTGAAGCGTCAAACCCTGATTACAACCGTGTGGATTGTAGCCTGATTTAGGGTGTACTGATCATATTAATTTGGATAATATGGGAATTTAATTTATTAATTTAATTTCTTATTTAATTTAATTTAATTAATATTAATAATACTAAATCACTAATATTAATAGTATGGGTTTTAGGCTCGCCAATCTGTTTGATCAGAAGATAAAAGTTCTTGTCCCGAATCAGGCTCCACAGAATTTACAAAGGACCCTCGGGGGTATGACAGGAAGCTCACACTAACACAGATATAGCCTTAAAGACTTTTTATTAAAATTAATAATAGTAAGTAAATGGTAAAATACCCAGAATTACAAAGTTACAATTGAATTACTGCTATTCAAAAGATACATATGATAATATAGTATTATATGCAACAAAGCTTTGGTTAATATACTCACACCCTTCCTTTATAACCTGGTGGTAAGAGACACGGGAACAGCCTTGCAGTTCAGGTTTCTTAATTCTTGAGTGAGGGATACAGTGCTTAGAAGAAACTAATGCTATGAGCTATTAAAGTGAATGTAGGGTTTACTTGACTAACTTAAACTTAAAATCAAAACCTAATAAAGAATAAAACTTAAGGAAACCAAGCTTAGCCTAGTTCCTTTGAAACTTAAAGTTTAAGAAGAACAAGTATAGCCTACTAATAGTAGCAGTTATTGTAGATAGAGTGGAGGAAGTAAGTGAGAATAAGTAAGAAATGGAGTAAAGTGAGAAATGGAGATGGAGTGAGAATGGAGTACTCTATCGAGGTGGGTAACTTCTTTTATAGGGCAAGTGCCGGAAATTCTTCCTTTTATGCCCAAATTTCATTTCTCACCCACAGAAATGTTAGGGTACACTTACCCCATAGGCTAATATGTATGTGCGTATTGATGACAGGTATGTATGTATGCACATCAGTCTCTTGTGGTGTACTTGTTAAGTCTGTGGGTACAACACTGAAAACCCCCCTATGCCATTCTCCATTGTCTATTGGTCTAGATAAAAGGTCATAGACATAGGTGTGGGTACTTATTTAGGTATAGAATAAACAAGATAAAGGTCAACTTTACTTTCTGGGTAAAAGGGCCCAATATAGATATGCCAACTTTGCTTTAGCTTAACGTACTGGTTTTTTGCCTGTAGGTCTCTTGCATTACAGCCAAACGTACTTTAATATAAGTTTATAAACGTATTACAATACATCAATTACCTAGTGTGACAAAGTTCCTCCTCTATCTTGGTGGGTCCTGCGCTTATTGGCGGATTTTCTTGCCTCAGAGGTTCACCATGTGGGTTGGGGAACAGACCAGAGACCTTCCCCTCTGGAAGAACCCACAGTCCAGGTCAATTGGGAGGTTTGGGGGGAACCCGGGCCCGCCCTCTACTGCGGGTTCCAGCCTAGGGCCCTGTGGACTGCAGCTGCATGACAGCTACAACTCCCTGGGCTACTTCCCCATGGCCGCCTCCAAACACCTTCCTTATTCTCACCACAGGACCTTCCTCCTGGTGTCTGATAACGCTTGTGCTCCTCGGTCCTCCAGCAGCACACCCTCTCAGCTCCTCACACTCGCACCACAAACTGAAGTGAGCTCCTTTTAAAACCCAGGTGCCCTGATTAGCCTGCCTTAATTGATTCTAGCAGCTTCTTCTTAATTGGCCTGCCTGCCTTAACTGTTTCTAGCAGGTTCCTGATTACTCTAGTGCAGCCCTTGCTCTGGTCACTCAGGGAACAGAAAACTACTCATCCAGGGACCAGTATATTTGCCCTCTACCAGACTCCTGTACCCCACTGGTCTGGGTCTGTCACACTACACTATAAGAAAAGATATATGCAAGCAAGCAGGTTAGTTCTATAGGCTACACGATTTCCTGTTCCGCTGTGTTCAGATACCTCACGGACTGAGTGGGGAAAGGGAAGCAATTTTAACTTGCTTTTTATCACCAGGAGATCAGTTCTCCTGTTCTGCAACCCACACAAACATGACTTCTGGTTTCAGTGCTTATATGATATGCAAAGGTTAATGACTTTCTGCCTGGGACTAATTGTTGGCTAATGTCCAAGTATTGGGGGTGAGGAGTGGAAGATTCCCACCAAAAAGACCCTCGTGTTGTGGTTGTTTGACCAAACTGATCCAGAGCTGTGTACATTTCTTTGTATTCATTGATTTAATTGGCCTTAAAAGGGAAGTTCTTCGTAAAGATATTTAATTTTTGCCAAAAAACATCTTATATGGATTGATGTATTTTTGTTATCTGCTCTTTGAGAGTGAGTCATTTAGCTGTATAACGCAGTATACAGCCACATCCACTTATATTAGCTGCCTGTGAATGCTTGAAACATCCAAGTGATCTGTTTTTGACAAAAATATTCTGTTAAAATAATAAGGCTGTAGCACCTTGCACAAAAAACTTAAACCTGGGCAGCACTTCACAGGGGCAAAAAATCCATATTTCCTGGCGTGAAGCCCTGTTAGGCCCATTGTAATCATGGGTTTATGTTGGCAGTCTGCTAGGAAATCTTCAACAGCTGAAGGGGGCCTGCATCAAGAGGTCACTTGAGGACAGAGTAAGATTGAGAGGCTTCCATTCCTGCAGGCGCAGTGCCAGGAGCACAGGCGTTCTGAAGCCAACCTGTAAATCACATCAGATGTCTGCCATTGTAAATTGTTCCGCTTCTCACACTAAACACCGATTTGTCCTCTACCAGCAATCCGTTCTGTTCCAGGTCCCAGGCCTCCCCTGGGCCCAGCCTCATTCTTGATAGGAAACCTTCACAACTCTTACCAATCAGTTCTTGAAAACCTTGCTGTCATATCTGTGGAAGGCAATTCTCTAAGCAGACTTGTTTCTAAATGGAATATCTTTCAAAGCTTTTCCTTAAGGCACTAGTGACTCTTGAGTGGGTAATGCTTATCTGTCACTTTTCTTATGAGAGAATGTGAATAAAAACAGGATCTTTGTTTTTTTTTTTTTTTAAGGGTTTGTCTGCTCCTTGTCTGTAGCTGAAGTTATAAGCTGGTTGCTTTGGAAACTGAAGTCCTAGAGTATATTGTGACTTTAATAATACTTTGTCTTTCTGTAGTATCTTCAATTCATTGCTCTTAAAGCCCTTGACAGAGATAATCAGATCCAGCCTCACAGCCCCTCTTCCGTACGGGTGGTATTATCCTGCCTTCACAAATAGGGTAACAGAGGCCCAGAAGTGAAGGTCACAAAACCAAGTCAGCAAAAAGAACGAGGAGTACTTGTGGCACCTTAACACGGCTACCACTCTGAAACCAAAGCCAAGTCAGTGGCAGAACAGGGATTACCATTTGAGGAATGATTCCTCTTGGATGAGGAATGGAACGAGGGGCAGAAGCATGGTTCAGCACAGGTCCAACAAACGTCCCGTGTCTGGGGGCCAGAGTGGGGAAAGAGAAAGACAGAACATGTTCTCAGTAGGGCCTATGACATCCATTCAAGTCCATTATTCCATGTGGTGTATAGTCTCCTGATTCCCTTTGCTGTGCCTTCCTGGTTTATTGTGCTTTGCTTCAGAGGAGGGTTCAAATCTGTGATCTTCAGAGACAGTGAGCTGGAGTTCTTCCATCTGCTTTACTGTCTGTTGCTGAAGTCTGGTTACTAATGGTTTTGTTAAATTGGCCCCTATATTAGAGATTGGGAGAGTCTCATGGTCCAAACAGTAGTGACCTGCTGCTCTTACCATTTGATGGCCTGTGTGAAATGAGTTGATGGGGAGATGGTCACTTTCAAAAGACTAATACTAGCCCGACTGATGGGGCAGTTTGCGTAGAGACCACTAGGCATGAAGACGTCTACCTCCAGGTTGGAGTTGCAGCCTGTTGGTAGAATAACATGGGGAAGCCTTGCGCTGTTGCTGATCCTGCTTAGTTATCAAGGTAGTGGATGGGCTCCTTTTAAAAACCCCAGGCCTTGTAGGTAGGACTCCAGGAACCCAGGCTATAAACATGGCACCTTCCAATGCCCGAAGTCCAAAGTGAGTGGACACTTCCTTAGTGATGCTCCTGCTGAAGTGGTCGAGGGGATTCCCCCAAAGCCAACAGCTGATGTCTACCCAGTGCACCTCCTGGGGTGAACGCCACTGGGAAATGCATCAAAGGGCTCACTCCTATCCATGTTAATGGGGTGGGATTACTATGGGGGGGAAAAGTGATGTAAAAATTGCAACCAAAGCTTTACAATGACAAAAGGCCGCTTGTGCTTGTTTCTTGGCAAACCTGCTTTTCAGGAGGTGACGGGGTAAAGAGGGGGTATCCACGGTAGTTTGCAAACCCTGCTGTTGAGTCTCCTTTCCCTTCCTCTCTTGCAGTGTGGCCCCAGGAAGAGTACATTGTGGAGTATTCTTTGGAGTACGGGTTTTTACGCCTGTCTCAGAGCACTCGTCAGCGTCTCAGCATCCCAGTCATGGTGGTGACACTAGGTATGTAAGGGACATGATCGGGGCTCATGCATTAGTTGACAAGACTCTTCTAAAATGCCTGCATGTTGTTTGCCAATACCCCAATTTTAGCCATGCCCCCACATACCTACCTTTGCTTCAATCGCACAGAAACCTTTTATAACAGTGGAGGGGGCCCTCGTTCAGAGAAGGACGGTCTTTTACAGGCAGTGTCTTTCCAATACAATGCCAAGGCATCCATTATGGAGTCTGAATCTAAGCAATGAGTTTCAGTATCTGAGGCCTAGCGTTATTTTCGAGAGCAGTTGTCCCTCCCAGGAAGGAATCTCAAGAGACCAAACCTAAACTCTGCCCAATTCGTATTATTTTGTTGCTTTTCCTCCTTTGCTTTAAACTTTAGAGGCTAGAAACAAAATAGCCTGCAGCCCTCAGAGACGTAACACTTGTGATGCACAACATCAATACCTATTGTCAGGAACGATTATCCCTATCAGAGACAATGTTGAGCATGTCTCCTTAGCACTGGTGTTTATCTCTGATCATCTCTGCATCCTGCATAGCCCCAAGTTAAGAATATAAATATGGGAAACGATAATTCAGAAAAAACTGGTCTTAAAACCACTCAGACCGACGTACAGTACTGGTGGTGAATTCTCTTGGGTGACCATTATCCTGTGACAGCGTTCTGTTCCACTGATATTCTCTTAATTAACAAGTTTCCAAGGAATAAGTGTAGTCTTATACCTTCTAGTGCCAAAAATCCTAATTAATCAGATGCCAAAATATGTGCAGCAATCAGACTAGATTGATTAGACATAAGTAGTGCAAGCAGTGGTGTGTTCTGCTGTATTAAACAGTGATTACAGGGCATATAACAAATCGGTCTACGTTAAAGGTAGGTGTTGGTTTTATTTGGTCTGATCTTTCAAATTCCTAAATAAGCACCCTACCTGCCTTACTAAAAATGGCTTGCATTTATATTCCACCTTTCATCTGGATGGATCCCAGCCGCATTGTGAGCAATTACATGTGTATATAAAACTCATTTGAATGTATGTAGCACTTTCATGTCACTAGATTGACCTAATCAAGGCAGCCACCTCTGTGGTGGAATGCTGAAACTTTTCCAACAGTGCCTGGAATTACCTGGGGATGCTGAGTCACTTTGATTCAACATTTTAAGATCCTTTTGCTTTAATTCTGAATCTCGTTGCAAATAACTGTAACCATCCATCTCACTGTCCTTACACTTCCTGATTATTTCTGCCATGTGAAGAACTTCAGTCCATATTGGCCGTTCTCATCCCACTGCAAAAGCCAATGTTTCTACAGTACTATGCCTACTGTCCTGCCAAAAGGCTCAGACAAGGTAGTGCCGTGCTTAGCTGGGGAAAATGCACCACTTCCGCAGGCTTAAGGAGGGCGAGTCTAAGCCTGGGAATCGAATTCTGTTTGCCCACATAGCACCACAGAGCATCTGATGGGTCTTGATGTAAATAGTAACAGGTAAAGTTTCCTGCTCCGCGGTTTCACCTCTGATTGAACAGAGTGAATCTTCTTTGCTTTTCCTGCAGATCCCACCAGGGACCAGTGCTTTGGAGACCGATTTAGTCGCCTGCTGCTGGACGAGTTCCTGGGTTACGATGACATTCTAATGTCCAGTGTGAAAGCTTTAGCTGAAAACGAAGAGAACAAAGGTAAAGGCACCAGGAAACAATTTTGTGGTGGAATATTTGGAGGAGGTGCATGGAGTCTGTGGGTGCATGAATGGTGTGCCCTGGCTGTTGACCATGCCCTAGTACTGAGAACGGTTACCCGGCTCCATTGGGAGATTATCACCAGGCAAGTAAAATGAAATAAGTGTGAGAAGAGAGGATAATGGCCACAAGGAAGATTTTCTCCTGCCTTATGCTGAATAAGAACGAAGGATGCACCAATACAGGAAGCTCAGCCTATCGTTTATTGTTTAATCAGACCAGGCTCCTCTCTTTCTTCCAGGTTTCCTCCGCAACGTGGTGTCCGGGGAGCACTATCGCTTTGTTAGCATGTGGATGGCTAGGACTTCGTACCTAGCAGCCTTTGTTATCATGGTCATATTTGTAAGTAAAATGGTTTCAGTGTTGCCTGGATTTCCGGACTAGGGCTTGCCAGGTGCTAGTTAAGACTTAATTTTGGTAACTTTCGTATGTGCCCTACATCTGTATTAACACAAGAGGCCACTGCTACTTTTACAAAATATACTTAAAATCTTTTGCAAATGCAGAATTGACCCAGATGAAACCAATAAGCAAAGGAGGCTGAAATATCATAGATGCCAAACCACTATGGGCAGTGATCCTTCTTCCTTTGATGCAAGACCATGTAAAACCATAATCTAATGGCTGGCGAGAGGAGGTGTTTAAATATCTCTCACATGAAGATAAATCAGTCTTCTGTGATCTTTCTCAGAGACCGTGTGGCCTAGCTGGAGGCGCACAGGACTGGGACAGAGCTGGAACTTTGGGTTCTGGTCTCAACTCTGTTACAGATTTTTGGGCATCACTTAACCTGTCAGAACTAGACTCCTCCTACAGCTAAACTACTTGCCTATCTCTTTCACAGGGACAGCATGTGGTTTAATTACCGTTTGTAACGTGCCAAAGAAGTGCTACTGAAAACTAAGAGTGAAATGTGCAGTACAATCTTGGGCTTTGTTACGGTGCTAAAAAAAATCCCCGCAAGCCAGCAAATTCTTAGTTAACATAGATTCTAAGGTCAGAAGGGTCTGTTACGATCATCTAATCCAGGGGTCGGCAACCTTTCAGAAGTGGTGTGCCGAGTCTTCGTTTATTCACTCTGATTTAAGGTTTTGTGTGCCAGGAATACATTTTAGAAGGTCTCTTTCTATAAATCTATAATATAGAACTAAACTATTGTTGTATGTAAAGTAAATAGGCTTTTTAAAATGTTTAAGAAGCCTCATTTAAAATTAAATTAAAATGCAGAGTCCCCTGGACCGGTGGCCAGGACTCAGGCAGTGTGAGTGCCACTGAAAATCAGCTCGGGTGCCGCCTTCAGCATGCGTGCCATAGGTTGCCTACCCCTGACCTCCTGCATAGCCCAGGCCAAAGAACCTCACAAGTACGTGTCACAGTTTGCAGGTTAACTGTGCACCTCTGACCCCTCTTTGGCCTGCTCAAGGGCACCCCTTTACATCTCAGACCTCTAGCCATCATCTCTCTGTGAGCAAAGTACTGCAACTCTCTTCCTCCAGACTGAGGATTTAGCCTTCAATTCCTTCTGCCCTTCAGTGTGCATATCCCAGCAAATAAGACCTTAGCTCAGCCCCTATAGCTCTGCCCTCTTTCTCAAGGGCTAGGACAGTGAATGCCAGTGACCAAACGTAGCATAAAACAATAAACGTGCTACACGCGTGCTAGGCTTACTAAGCGTTTCCAGACCCTGGCACGTTTTCCAGTCCTTCGGATCCTTCCATCAGGGTTGTTCCCTGTTGGTTACAATCTCTTGTCAGTTATTGGAGCAAACTGAGAAAATCTGAGTCAGTTCAGCTGAGCCTTTATGCTAGAAGCCTTTCTTTGTCTCCTGGGCCTCTGGACCCCAGTCTGACCCAGTATAGGCCAAAATCCCCAGGAGGTGGTTCCTCTTTGGAGTTGGGTTCCTGTCCCAAGGTTTGCTGTAATGGCCCCCCACTGATGATAGGTATATCTCCATATATTATAACAATCTCATAGAGCTGGAAGGGACCCTGAAAGGTCATCAAGTCCAGCCCCCTGCCTTCACTAGCAGGACCAAGTACTGATTTTGCCCCAGATCCCTAAGTGGCCCCCTCAAGGATTGAACTCGCAACCCTGGGTTTAGCAGGCCAATGCTCAAACCACTGAGCTATCCCTCCCCCGTGGAGCCAGAATATAATTGATGGCTCACAGCGATACAGACACCATTTTAAAACCTTGGTACAGTAGACTCAAAGATATCGCATGTGTCTGTAATATCTGTTTCAGTGCATCCCACGATGGAGCATCAGCATGAACTCTGTATCCTATTACGACCCTCTATGGGAAAACAACCTTCCCAGGGCAGTCCAGTTCTAATCCTGATCTGTTTTGCCTTTTCAGACTCTGTCCGTCTCAATGCTGTTGCGCTACTCTCATCATCAGATCTTTGTCTTCATTGGTAAGTGCTTCTAAATCTCACTCCTACAAACGGTTTCTTTGGGGATAACGCCATGCCCTGGTGAACACCCACTACCTTTGGAGGGCAAGAAAAGAGCTTAGTGTCTTTTGTGGAGTTGAGACAGTCGATTCTTTATCCCATCCATCATCCTCGAGCTGGGAAAACATGGTAACATTTTCCAAAGGTTACTCAAAGCAGAAGCTGACATGGCATCACTTTTGCCACCTGGAGTACGCTGCTTAGTGACCAAGGGACAGATTCTGTCCTAGTGTGAACGCAGCTCCAGTGACTTCTAGACGCCTTTTCTTCCTGCTTACATCAGATCTGAATTTAGCCTAAATTCTCCAGACAAATATGCTCTTTAAGTTGCCCTTTGTGACCACTTCCCCTCTCATCTGAGGTTGGCTGAATGCAAATTCCACGTTTCAGGACATGACCTAATGCCTCAGGGGTCAAAAAACCACTGTCCCAAAGGTGCAGCCCTGGTGCCTTCTGGGAGATTTCATCTTCCGCTGAAGCAGCGGGTATAGGTCATTACCAGGGCAGGATTGATCAGACCAGTTGCCTGCTCCAGTGTGGGCCTATGTATAATGTGAGCTGTAAGCAGTTAGTAGCCGTACCGTCTCCTGCATGCCCTCCTGCATCTAGTTCTAAAGATGGTTTGTGGCGCGTTACTCTGCTCCATGAGCTGCTGAGAGCCCTTCACGGTTTGCTTTCCTTCTTGCAGTGGACCTCTTACAGATGCTGGAGATGAACATGACCATTGCATTCCCTGCTGCTCCCTTACTCACTGTCATTTTGGCTCTAGTAGGTAAGAACGTGGATTTACTCCTTACGTAAAGGAAGAACACCGAGCGGGTCAGAAACGAACTTAGTGTAGCAAGTTGCTTCGGGGTGCATTGAACACACAATCCCTCTCTTGTACCTTATGTCACTGGGGGGTTAATGTTCTCACTCCCTGCAGAGATGTAATGTCATGACCTTGTTGTCAGATGTTTTTGTCCTAGTCTCCAGTAGAAATATACCCACACTCGGGTTAGGGCTGGTCAGGGTTAGTGATTCTCAGAGCTGTGCATTGGGGGTGGAGGCAATCTACATTGTGAGTGTACATTATGTATAGCTTTGATCCACTTCTCCGTCTCTCGCTTTCCTGACCTATGTCCTACACCCACAAAACTTCATTTAAAAACAACAAATCCTGTGCTGCGGCTAACGCTGTAGGTGAAGATTCCAGTCAGCAAGGAAATCTTTGTGCTTTACCGCATCTCCTGTTAGAAACCAGCTCCATTGTGCCTGGTTGCATTTGCTTTGCAATCCAGCAAATGCACCCTAGCACCAGTTGCTAGATAGTGTTTACTCCGGGTGCACCCTGAGTACTGGAGAATGGCTAGCTGGGATTACCCATTGACCAGGCCCCATAGCTAGTTGACGTGTCAGTGTTTTTTGTCCGGCAGGCATGGAAGCCATTATGTCAGAGTTCTTCAATGACACCACCACTGCGTTTTATATCATCCTCATTGTGTGGCTGGCGGACCAGTATGATGCCATCTGTTGCCACACCAATACTAGTAAGAGGCATTGGCTCAGGTAAGAGTTGCCCATTCTCCTTCTAGCATGTGCACTTCCATCACCTAGCCATGTGCTTCAGACCTATATTGCATGCCGCTTTATTCTGCGATGCGAGGCTTCTTTCAAATTTTCATCCAGCGGTGCTGGGTTGGCTTCCATTTCGGATAGCCGCTGTTTTCCCTTCTTGGCCCCCGATGTTCCTGCATCTGAAGCCCACATTCAGGAGGCCAGTTGGCTCTTTCCTGTGTAACTATTAGGAAGTCCCCCTTTAAAACGGATTCAAACATTTGCCCACTTGTCGGTCCTGCTCTGTATTTAGATGAACACTGATGTCCGCTGAGAAAGTCGAGAGTACCCATTAGTCAAGGTCTCACAGCTGCTCAGTGGGAAACCCAGCCTGGAGAGGTGGGTGGGTGGGTTCTCTCTGTGGTTACGTCCTGTTCCTTATCGTTCCTTCTCTTTCCAGATTCTTCTACTTGTACCACTTTGCCTTCTATGCATACCACTATCGATTTAATGGGCAGTACAGCAGCCTGGCTCTGGTCACCTCATGGCTTTTCATCCAGGTAAGCAGTGGCCTCCTTTTGCTGCTCATTAGGTAGAAGAGCGGATTATATGAGACAGATCTATGTTTTAGTGCTAATTCTCCCCGTGGTCATTTCATTAACCTTATGAGTGAGCTGGATAGAAATCTAGGGCTTAAAATATCAAGTCCGAAAGTGATCAGGCCGCTTGAATGGCCGTGCATGGATGGACACAGACTAGAGTAAATTACCCCTGAGTCACTGACCGCCACAATGTAGACTCTATAAAAGCTGTTACAAAGTTGGTTTTGACCAGAAATCTTCACTTAACCAAGAGATCTGTGCACTCTCTGGGAACATGAGGATAGAGGGTGGATGAAACTGCCAAATCCCTTAAGATACAGGGCCTTAGACTTCTAGGTCATGGGCTCAAATCCATCTGTGGCCATTAGTGACTTAAAATTGGACCCATAAAATGATTGAGGGTTAATGGCAAGTGAGTTTTTGGGGGGTAGGGGGTCTCAGTCAAATTCCCACTGGATAGCTGTCCAGATAACATAAGGCACCTTCCTAAATGATCTCTCTGTGAGGGTTGTGACTCGGGGGCCAGGGACTGAATGGGCGTAGGCAGAACTCTCCATGCAGGTGATGCCTGAATGGTATTGAGGATGCTTGCACTGCTGCTGCCTGATGTCGCTGCTCTGTGGCTAGAGGACTTGAGTGTCTCTGGCTGATGACCTGACACCTCGCACCAGCTGTAAGCCTGCAGTCAGCTGTCCATAGAAACTCCAGATATTCCTGGCTGCTGCCTTCCTCCCCATCCCTCCTTAAGAGGCTTGGATTCTGTGATCCCCTGGTTGGTTGCAGGGCTTTTGTGGCCCCACTGAGCTGCTGGAGAGGCCTCTAGGTACCACAGTGGAAGGTGGAAAATCCTTCCCAAAATGTCTCGGTTTGACTCTAAATCCTGAACGTTTCTGGTTCCAGTATGAGTCAGAGCAGCCTAGCCACTCCCCTGCTCTTGTGATTACAACAGTTAAGGGAACCAAGCCACAGGCTTTCTACAGGGCTGCAGCAAAAACCTCTTTGGCAGATCTTGGCCAACAAGTAACTCCTTTCCCTTTGCGTTCCCTAGCACTCCATGATCTATTTCTTCCATCATTATGAGCTGCCGGCCATCCTCCAGCAGATCAGAATCCAAGAGATGCTGCTGCAGAACCAGCAGGTGGGTCAAGGGACCCAAACGACGCTGCAGGACAACCTCAACAACAACACTACAGCCGCCCCCACCGACATGGGCGGCAGGCGGCCCCATCCGGCAGCTGGTCCCGCCGCAGAAAGCAGCAGCCCCGGTTCTCTGGCTCCCAGCGAGGATCCCCGGGCTGTTGCCATTGCAGCTGCTACAGCCTCTTCTGTAGGGAGTGATCTGAACTGGGTAGCTGAAACTGCCGCCATCATTACAGAAGCCTCGTTTCTGTCTGACCTGAGCACTACCCTCTTGGAGCCAAACGTGGTGCACGAAGCCATGGCCAATGGGAGCCCACAGGATGCTGCTGTCGCTGCTGCTTCAAGCTTGGTAGCCCGAATTCGAGTCAGTAGCGACCATGTGGAGACTGCTATGGGCTCCATTACTATTGAGGTCTCTTCAACAGCAGTGGTTACTGCAACAGATGCGCCCCCTGGTGCAGAAGACACACCAGCTACCCCCCTTGCCAGTGCCCCCCTTGTCCCAGCACAGGAGGATGGTGCGTCTGTCCCCAGTCCTTCCCTTCCCGAGCAGACTGAGGCTGCAGGGGCGTCATTGAGCCAAGCAGAACCTAGCGGAAAGGACTGTGTCGCAAACAGTAACCTGGCAGAGACCCCTCAGCCCCTCCCGCAAGATACTGATCTGGTCAAGCAGTTGGATAGTGCTTTTGGGGACCATGGGGAGACCGCCCCCTGCCCACCAGCAGTGGACAGTACAGCCTGCTCCGAAGCTCACTCGGAACCAGAGTCCAGGAGCCTGTCCTGAGCTTGTTCTCTCCTTGTTCTCTGGCAGTCCAGAAGGAATCTGGATTTCTTGTTTCTCCCCATGCCTCCCCCATAATTCCTTTTAGTGGAGGCAAAGCAGCTGGAGCACAGTAAAGAGGCAGTACATTTCTCCCCTGGACAGTAAATGTGTATGTGTGACTAGCCATTAATACCCAGCATCCCTCTGCATCTAGACCTGCAGAGAGAGGTTCTCCACCGCGTGCTGGGGCCCCACGTTTTTCTTAAGCCATTGGCAGACAACAGGGCTGCAGGATTGGTGCACTTGGGCTAGTCAGCGTCACACTGCTGTGGTCCCCCCCTTCTTCCTCTCCCACCCTTCCTGCGTTGCTCTTACAAGGAAGGGCTTCCAGTTGTACCGGCTGGATCAGCTGCTGGGGACTGAGTCATTAGCCCTACTTGCCTTTGCAAGCGTGACCCAAATTGTACTAAACAGTTTTTTTTTTTTAAACAAAAAAAAAAAAAAAATCTTAGTGTGATGAGTTGCATCTAATGTGATGTATTCCCGAAAAGACAGGCGGGAAAGCTCATCAACTGAAATGGAAATGAACCTCAGGGGCTGTCAGAAACCACTTGCTGGAGCTAAGAGTCATTTCCTTTCATCATGGGAGCTTCGGTGGATGCTGCTTGACATCTTCACTCTGACAGTTTGGTAGCGTCTAGCTGATTGTCTGCAGCTGAATCTCCCTGTTCTCAGCTCTTGT
The DNA here is from genome assembly GCF_002925995.2 of Terrapene triunguis. NCBI lineage: Eukaryota > Metazoa > Chordata > Testudines > Emydidae > Terrapene > Terrapene triunguis. The sequence goes on from NW_020664545.1 coordinate 5,067,712, forward strand.
TCCTCACCAGCCATGTGGGCCTTGACTGTATAGGGTTTTTTGGCTACTTAGCAAAGGAGTAAAGTTGGTGGTTGCAAAGACAAATTATATATATATAGCTCTATCTATTTTTAGAAAGATGCAGAGGTTTTAAAGGGGGAGAGACAAGTCTGTATTAATGGGGGGAGAAGATACGGGTGGCAGTTTCCTGGCGTTCCTATCTTTTAGAACTGCAGTTTGTGTAACAGAATGTGTGTGTGGCGGGGGTGTTCAGGTCTCCTTTGGAGATCCACAGAAGGCAGCAGAGGACATCAGCAAGCTTGGCCTTCCGCTAGGGAAAGTGCATCTTAAGCCCTGTGCGCTTTTACCAGATATCATTGCAGTAGAGAAGCTGCGAAATAGGGCTTTGATTAGCTGTAGTTAAGCATCTCTCTGCTGTCCTCTCTCCCTGACCTCTTACCAGTGGCCACCCTGTCCTGGGAGAGGTGAAACGTGAGGCTGTTTTCCTGTGCTAACAGATCTCTGAGACCCAGTCAGCACTGTCTGAGCTGATAGGTTCATACCGCTTCCCCGGCAGGTGGCAGGGGTGTGCTTGGAACCATCTAGGCTGATTCTGGGACGGATCCCCATGGCTATCCTCCCTTTTCCATTCCCACTGCACCCCCGAAAGGAGAGCAGCTCTTCTTGCTGCCACATGGCCTCCGGCAGGGGCTCTCTGAATCCAGCACCTTAAATGCATAGCACATAGACTGGGTAAGCTAGAGCCAGGGGCTGTGGCCTGAAAACCTTAGTTAGAAACTGAACTATAGCTTCATAATTCATGGAAGAGCCTTTAGGGTCGCATGTGTGTAGCCCGGTCACCACACAGCTCCACTCTTCGCTGTGGTGGCTTAGTTTGTTTTTTCAGTGCCTTGTCCCATGCGTGGGACACCTTCACATCCTAAGATTGGGCCCTTCCATGAGTCGAGAAACCCCCGTGGCACAGGGCCAGAAGGGGAGACTGCAGGTAGAAAACTGTTACTCACAATGGTTCAGTAGAAAAGCAAAGGACCCGAACAGTGAAGCCAAGAAGAAATTTAGATAAACCCTCCCTGGCAAAAAGGAAGCCTGGAGCACTGTCCTGCTGAAAGGAGAGGCAAAGCTAGCTGTGAGATTAGTGTCTCACCCTGGTAGACTGTAGTTTGCCCAAGGGCTATCTGGCTCTATACCTTTTTACTAACTAGTTGTAGTGGGTGACATCTGGTACCCAGGTTAGAGAGGCTGCATTAGAAACCATCCTGTTATCGGCAGCAGAGTTTTCTAGTTCACTCAGCCTGCATTGGTATGCCCATCCTGGGAGCTGCTTCCTTTGGAGAAGGGTTTGTGGTAGGTGATGTCCGGTTCCCCCAGCAAGGCTCTGAGAGGGGAGATAAACTCAGGAAAAGGTAGCGTATGTGGTGGAAAAGGGAAGTGCCATGGGGGAGGGTGGGGCTTAGCCCCCCCTTGATTAGAGGGGAGCTGGAAGGCATGTCTCCAGGGGGGTGGAGACCAAGCTGTGGAATTGTCCTTGGGCTCCATCCTTGCCTACATGAGCTAAGCAGCCAGTAGGTGCAGCCGGTGTTTCCTTCCCAGGAATGAGGCCCTCAGGCATTTCCACTGCTTCCAGCAGCTCCTCCCCCATGCGGTGTGGGGAAGTGGGGTGTGATCGAAGGCTTTGCCATGTCAGTGGCTGCCCAGCGCAGAGGGGTTCCCGACAGTATCTTCGCCTTTCCTCCCCAGAAACCCTTTCTAGGGAGTACATGCTGCTGCTGGAGGTGGAGAGCGCGTGCCAGGGCCCGATACATTGGTGGACCCCTCTCACTACACCCAATCTCCCCAGGAGCGAGATGGGGTCCAGCCAACATCTCCCCCCTCAATTATCTGATGCTGCTTCTAGGCAGGTTGTAAAGGTCACAGAGCACAAGGCAGCAGAAACAGCTGTAGGATTGGGGGCGGGGGGAATGAACCAAATCATTTGCTGAATGAAGGGTAGAGTTCATTCTATTTAATTAATGTACAAAATGTGTTTGTATATATAATAAATATTATCTCGAACAGCTTCAGTGGTGCTGCTTTGCTAACGCTTCGTGCTGGGGTCCTGGGCAGGCTGGACCTGTGCGGCTCTGGTCTTCAGTCTGGGCCGTATCCCCTACACTTCGCGCCTAGGTCTGAGACTGTCCTAGGATCTGAGCACCTCCCCACCCTGGAGGTAGGGCACTATTAGTCTGTCTTTGTTACAGAGGGGGAGCTGGGACACCCATTAAGTGACTTGCCCAAGGAGTCTGGGGGGGAGCAGGGAATTGCCCAGGGTCTTCCAGGCCAACCCCCCCGCAAATAACACTGGAGGGATAGAAGAGCACCCAGCCTTTGGCTGGAGGCTCATTGCACAGCCCTATGGAGAAGCTGCTTCTGCAGCTAGTTCTCCAAACTACAGCGAGGACTTGGCAGCCTAAATACTTTGGAGGGTCTGGACCTGAGCCCCCGGGTTTCCATCTCTGATTTACTGACCTCCCTTTAAAAAATACGTTTTCTGATCAGACTTCAAAGGGCTGGACAGCACCCTTTGGACCTTTAATGCTGCAGGGCTCGTGGTCAGTCCCCCTCTTGTGTACGGACTGCTGCATTCTCATACCTACATCTCTGAACTTCCATCACCTCAGAGATGAGACAAGCCGGGACTTTCCTGCTGCCTGAAACGAAGAGATGGTCTTAACCAGAACCATCTTTCGTGCTTGCTCATTGCTGGCAAGGGAGTCCTGCGGTGACGGGAGAGAAATTACCCTCTCCATAAAACCCTTTTGCTGCTGGGATGAAGGTGGAAGGAGATTTTCCCCCACCCCCAGCTTTACTCAAAAATACAGTTTTGTGATTAAATTCCCTGTAGCTCTGTCAACTTAAATTCTGCAATTTTGTGCCTTGGGAGAGGATCCTGGCTAAAGCGAATCTTAATTCACTAAATAAAATCCTAATCCCAGGGTGACCGTTGCATTCAAAAAAACAGCTCCAAGTGAAGGAAAGATGGGGAGAGAAACTCATGGTGGTGAGGGAGCTGGACAGAGGTTCTTTCCACAAGCTTGGGGGCTGGAGTAGCGAGTGAGCAGATTCCCGAGTCAATCTGCATTTTCACCCCCTCCCCCCACACACACTTGAACCACCTGCAGAATCTGAAGGGGGTGGGTGGGAGGAGAAGTCTGCATTACTTTTATTCTAGTTAAAATCTTGAACTTTGTACATTTTATTTACAGTTAATGTTACAGCTGCTGCTAGCGAAAGGAAACACTTAGAATTTGCATCACCCCAACCCCTGCACAGCATTTTCTGGACCACTGTCACCCTCAGATGTTGTAGGGGAAAGTTTGAGTAGGTCTCTGTTCCGTGCCTCACACCCACCCTGGGGAGAGAAGGGATCCTAAACTGGGCACAAACTTTCCTAGCCTGAGACACCGGCTCTTAGTTCCTCATTGGATTCCATCTAGTTTCCCCAAACAGCTGTTTTAAATAGGGAAGAATTCTTTGGTCCGAGGCAGTGGGGAAAGAACTAAACCTGAACTTCCTCCCTGAGAAAAGCCAGTCCTGTCCTCACACCTGCAGTAATCAATATGTAACTGAAATCGTTTTTAAGTGAGATTCTCCTTTCCATATCTGTCAGGAGCCTGATGTGGGAATCTCGAAGTTTGCCATTACCAAAGGACAGCAGCAGGATGGGAATTGGGTCCCAACTGCGATACGAAGGAATTAATATAAAACAAAGCGGTGAGTGAGTTGGGCCCTGACCCACCTGGGGAGCGTTTCCTGGTTGCTGTGATCTGTGCTAAAGTAACAGGCCACTTCCCCAACCAGGAGCCTCTGCACGTGCTCTCCAGGCTCTGGTTTGATTTAAGACGTGAAAGGAAACAGCAGCTGGTTTTCCAGGGTTGAGTTCAAAAGGAACCTGAACGGCCCGTGTCCCATTACCTGTCCTCGTTCTTCTCGACAATAGGCTTAACAGGCAGCATGCGGATGTTCTTGGTGGGCCCCAACGCCACCACCAGCTCGCTCTTCCGCACCAGGGCTGCTCTCAGCTGATCCCTGATTGCCTGGATCCGTCCCTCCAGCTCCCTGAGCTCCTTCTCGCTAGCATCCCACTCCTCCGGCTGGGGCACCCTGCCGTTTGTGCAGTGCCACACGGGCACCTCCCTCTCCTGCGCCGGCTCAGAGGGCGTCTGCTCCATGTTGAAATGCACCCGCTTGTCCTCTTTCCTGGTGGCCTTCCTGAGGTTGTTCCAGCTTGGCTGGCTGGTATTTGGGGCTGGTGCCTCTTCGCTCTTCTGAATGTTGCACCTTCAGAGTGAAACAGGCAGAGGGTGAGTCAAGCCTTCAGGGCCGAGTCTACCATCCCAGCTGACTAGACGGCTCCCCCCCTCCTCATTGTCTGTGCCCTTCCTGAGAGAGAGGATGGCAACAGCTGGTCAAAGCAGGGTCCTCCCCCTAGAAGGGTTGGGTGATCCTCGTCTCTCCAAGCTGGACACTCACACCCAAGACTATTTGCTGGTGGCCATCAAGGTTCCAGGGCGGGGCACCCTTCTCCCATCCAGCTACCCTAACACCTGTGGGAAGGCAGGGGGTGTTGGACCATTAGCCACCTGTTTGCACCGCTGCTTGGGGGCGAGAGCCCTCTGCTCTAAGCTACTGCTGCAGCTGGACAGCAGGAGCTGCCGACCTGCGGTGAAGACTCAGGCCGGCGGCGGAGGTGGAACGGGGCTTTGCCCCGTTAGTACCTTTTCTCAAGTCTCAGCTTTTGGTTTTTCTGCTCCTCGAAGCCCACGTTCAGCGCCCGGTGGATTTTCTGTGAAGTGCAAAGGAGAGGAATCAGACCTGCAGGGAAAGGGCTGGGGGGATGTTAGGACAGGGCTCTGCCTTTTCAGAGTTACTTGAACTTTGATTCGGTGCCTCGGAGAGTGGCCTTCCAGGGCTCCTGCAGAAGGGCTGGGGGTGGGGGGGGAGTCCCAACAGCTGCTGGGTGTAGGCAGCGGGGAAGAGGACAGTGTGCGACCGGGCCAGGGGCAGAGAAGGGGAATCTTTAGGGCAATATCTATGCCAGAAGACACCCTGTAGGGGCTTTGTCTGGGCCCCATGTTATGGGTGGCAGTGCTCTGTCCCACGCAGGCAAGGCTGGAGAAAAGAAAGCTGCACAGGGGCGTTCTGGGCCATGACTGGGGCTCGTAGGTCCTACGCTAATACAAATAATTACTAGCAATAAATACTCAGACCCCAGCACCACTGCTCTTGGGCCAGCTAGGGAAGGGGCACCCTGAAGCACGGGGCTGGTGGGGACCACGAGGCCCTGGTGGAGGCAGCAGGAGGTGCTGCCCAGACAGCTTCCAAACCCAGCCCAGCGGGGGGCAGGCCGTTTAAGGAAAGCGGGGCTGGGGTCCAGCTGCTCTCACCTGGCTGGTGTGCAGCCAGTAGTTGAATTTCTTCTTCCTCTTGATGCGGGGCAGGATGAGGCGGTAGAAGACGTGCTCGCCCAGGGAGGTGAGCAAGGAGCCGCAGAACCCGACGCACAGCAGCACAAACAGCCCGGAGAAGTGATAGATGCCCATCTGCAGCGTCTGGAAGGGAAAGGGGGGCGGGGGGAGGATTAGCCTAGGCTGAGGAGTGGGTCAGTGCCCCCTCCGCCTGCCACACAAGGCTCCAGTGGCAGCCTGGGCCCCACCACATCTCCTCCCCGCAGAGCCCACCGGGCCGCCCTCACCTCGGTGACGGCCAAGACCCGCTTGCCGCAGGGCACCATCTTGTACCACTTGTCGTGCAGCAGGTCCATGAAGCCGGCCGACTTGTAGCGGCTGATGAACTCGGAGAGGTTGGAGGTCAGGGGCGAGTTCTGGGGGAGCCCGATTCCATAGCCTAGCGGGGGGAGAGAGAGAAGTACCATCCTGGGGGTGGACTGGGAGCCAGCAGCCCTGGGCTCTGTTCCTAGGCACACTGTGGGGCATCACGTCCTTTCCTGTGGCCTTTGTGGCTCTTCCCACCCTGTCTAGAGGATGCTCTTCAGGGCAGTGAGCGTACAGCACCGAGCCCAGCAGGGCTCTGATCTCATCCGGGCCACAAGGTGCTACCACAATACAAATACTCAGGGCCGGTGCTACCATTTAGGCAAACTAGGCTGTTGCCTAGGGCGCCAAGATTTGGGGGTGCCAAAAAGCGGTGCCCCCA
>NW_020664545.1:5074003-5074307 GCF_002925995.2 Terrapene triunguis
GGGGGGGGTGCAAGGTGGAAGTTTCGCCTAGGGTGCGAAACTTCCTTGCACCGGCCCTGCAAATAATGAATAAAAGCCCTGGGCTCCTGCCCCCTCTAGCCCCGTCACTGCAGCAGCCGAGCCTCAGGAGGGCTTGTCACTCCATTGAAAGCTGGAGGAACTTGGGCAAGGTAACAGAGCTGGCCTATGAACCTGGACCGCCCGGGCCCGGCTGACTGGGGTTTTTTCTCAGGGCTCTAAAGCCACACCGTGCCCCTTGGTCTGCCAAGTGCCTGCAGCTACACAGCCCAGTGTGGTTTAGTGC
>NW_020664545.1:5074480-5076303 GCF_002925995.2 Terrapene triunguis
CCCAAGCACCTGCTTGCCAGGCTGGTGCCTGGAGCCGGCCCTGGGTGGAGGTATTTCTCTGCAAACAGCAGCGGTTCAGGACAGGAGGGGAGGAAGCATGCTGCATCTAGCTTGAACTGCAGGGGAGGCAGAATTATCCCAACTGGAATCTGGCCAGGATTCGGGGTGAACCCCCCCCCCCCCAACTCATAGAAAAAGGACCCTGGGGTTTTGAGGTTGCAAGCAGACAGGACCTTGGATTTAAATCTCATTCAAAAGCCAGCACCAGCCCTGCAGGGCCAATGGCTCAGCGATGGCTCTGAGGGAAGAGCGCCCCCTACTGAACCATCCACTGGATTTTACACCCCCTGTCGCTCCCAGAACCAGCAGCAGCCGGGAGCCAGCCGGGAAAACGGGGTGCGGCGGGTGGCTCGACGGGCAAAGCTCCAGGCGACAGCCCGACATAACGACGGGTTGGGAACGGCGTGGACGAGTTTCAAAAGGCCTGGCGCTAACACCGCTCTTCGGCTGGAGTCGGCAAAGTGACTGGTAGGGGGCGCTCTCCCCTTGGAGTCGGGCCTGACCCCAAGGCCCCGGCATGGTGCTAAGGGGCGCTGGGCTGCTGCAGTGGGCACCATCCAAAGGAAACCGGGATGCAGAGGAGACCAGCGTGGGGAGGGGAGGGAAAACGGCAACTTCCCCCGACGCCTCGGATCCCTCCCGCCTCCGAGGCAGCGCAACGGCCCTCCCACCTTGGGGTCGTGGATCCCCGAGAGCTCCTCGAAGGTCTTCTCCCCCACCATGACGGCGGCCAGGTTGGCCGTGTAGCTGGAGAGCACCAAGAGGCAGAAGATGGCCCAGAGGTTCATGAGGAAGCGGCCGGTGTAGCACTTAGGCGTCTTGCTGGAGACGGTGCGCCCGAAGAGGATGGCGTAGCAGAGGTTGAGGGCCGAGGAGTAGGAGAAGATCTTCATGCGGTTGCGCCCGTGCGGGGTCATGCCGTAGGGGCTCTTCCACTCGTAGAGGGTCAGGAAGAGCGCCGTCAGGTGCAGGGCCACAAAGATCCCCACCCACATGGTCCAGTGCAGGGGCCACATGAAGGCGCCGATGGACGAGGCTGTGTCCTTGGTCCTCACTAGGATGCCCAGGCTGGTGGAGAAGAAGGGGCTGGTGAAGTCGATGACCTTGCTCCTGGCCGAGTTGATGCTGAAGGAGGTGACGGCCATGTGGGCCGTGCCGCTGAGCAGGTCCCCCACCAGCCCCGTCCACTGCCCGTTTTTCCAGGCCCCGTACTTGCCGTCCCCGACGATGTAGAGGACGAAATCGAAAGGCAGGTCCTCAGCCAGCTTCTCCAGCAGGTCGATGCAGTAGCCGTAGCAGCACTTCTTGTACTCCAGGGGCACTGAGCCGTTCTCAGCATTGAGCGCCTCGAAGAGGGCCTCCAGCGCGGCCGAGTCATTGGTGTGGGGGTCCAGGCACAGCAGCCCGGCCGGGCAGCTCCCGTCCTCGTCCACCTCCCGCGTGAAGACAAACGGGTGCTCCACCAGCGTCACCACCCGCAGCTTCACCCGTGAGAAGCCGCCCCCGCCGCCCGGGCTCTTGCGCTGCAGTTGGGTTTGCCAGAACCCTTCCTCCACCTCCAGCTTGCCGTCCTGCCAGCTGCCCACCGTCACCCAGGTGGGCTCCCCCAGGGAGTCACGCAGCAGGCTCCAGATCCTGTAGCGGTGCTCGGTGTGCACCAGCGACGTATTCCGCACAGACACCCGCCCCGTCCGCCCGTGGAACGACGTGTTGGCCAAGAACCTGGCGGAGGGGAGAGAGGAAGCATTGGGCACCTGACATCC
>NW_020664545.1:5076313-5090814 GCF_002925995.2 Terrapene triunguis
AGACTGGACATGTGACCATGCAGGGCAGTGTGTGTGTGCATAGCATCCCATGTCACACTGGACATGCAACCATGCAGAACAGTGTGTGTGTGCATATCTTTGCATGTCAGACTGGACAGGTGACCATGTGTGTGTCGCCATGCATGTCTGAGCGCCTGGGCCTCTGGGTGTGGCAGGGTGAGCATGGGCCCATGTGTGTCAGTGCTAACATGGGTTCATGTCAGAATGCACATGGCACAGGGGATTGGAGGGGCGTGTGCGGGCAGAGGGTGTGAATTCCATCTTCCATCCAAGGCTGCCAAATCATCCCATAAAACAACCCTCTGCCCCACTGAGCCTGCCTCTCCCTCTGGCATCAGCTCCATTCTCCTCGGCTCTCCTTTTCCTTCCATCTCTCACTCGCCTTCCCTCTGCTCCCCTCCCACTCCCTCTCCCGGGCCTTGGAACAGCCTCATTAAGACACTAGTAGCGTCTCCAGAATGAGCCCAAGTTGCCAGAGAGGCCTCGAGGAGGGGGCAGCACTTCGCTGCATTTCTAAAGCAGCTGGACCATTAGTGATGCTGGTAGCTGTAATTAACGGGAATCAAATGCCATGCTCCAGGGCCTGGGATTGCTGGGAGGGTCAGGAAGGGATCCCGCCCACGCTGCCCACACACTGCCTTCTGCCGGGGCCTTAGCAGAATTCATATTTCTATAACAACAGCTTTCTGGTGACGTTCCTCAGAGATTTAAAGAGACAAAGTCCCTTTCCCAGACAGCTTCTGCACAGACACAGCCTCTTGCAGGAAATGGTTAGTGCCTGAGCAGACCGCTGATCTCCCAAGAGGCTGCATGACCTAGTGGTCAGAGCACAGGCTGGAGTCAGGAGACTAGTCCCAGCTCGGCCACCGCTTTGCTGTATTGACCCTGGGCAAGTGACTTTTGGTGCCTCAGTTTCCCCATCTGTATAACAATAAATAATTCCCTTCACCCCTCCCCCGACAGAGGGATTGCAAGGGCTACTTAGTTAATTAGTGCAGTGCCAGAGGAGTGCAAGGTATTAACATAACAACGCCAACTGCTTCTTTCCCAAAGATCACAAAGCACTTTACAAAGGAGGGCAGTATTGTGAGCCCCATCATCCAGCTGGGGAAATTGAGGCATGTGGAGGGGAAGTGACTTGCCCAAGGTCACCCAGCTGGTCAGCGGCAGAGTCGGGAATAGAAGGGAGGTCTCCTGAGACCCAGTCCCGTGCTCTTTCCACTGCCTCCCTATTATGACCCAGTCTGACAAACCTTAGATTTTTAAGGCAAGAAGGGACCATTATGACCATCTAGGGCTGAGCTCTTGCAGAGCAGAGGCCAGAGAATTTCACCCAAATGAGAAACTGAGGCACAGGGAAGGGAAGTGGCATGCCACGGGGTCACCCAGCAGGTCAGCATTAAGACCTGAGACACCCTGGACCACCCCATGACATTAAACAGAGAGACTCCGGTTCTTGCACTAAAAATCAAATGCAGAGGAAGGCCAACCAGTAGGGGGCATCGGAGGGTGTGGGAGGACCGGCTGGGCATGGCTGCCGGCTGGCAACCTCCCTCTGCGCCCAGCCCGCCATGGCAGGAAAGCGACTCTGGCTGTCTGAATGTTCAAAGAGAAGCAGATGCCCCAGCAGGGGGCAGCGGCTGGGCGAGACAGACACTGGCCCACGTGCTAGGAGTCGCTGACGGGGCTGGCTCCAAGCTTACCTGGAGAGGTAGTGCCCAGAGGACTCCGAGCCTTCCACGTGCTTGTCGTTGCAGTTCACCATGCTCTGGATGAGGGTGAGGTCGGGCCGGATGTACATGGCGCTGGAGATGGCCCGGGATACCAACTCCACCGCGTCCTGGGTGAATTGCTCCAACGTGGGGCTGTTGACCTCCCCGTAAGCCAGGAGGCCCAGGGGCAGCCCCTCCGTCTGCAGTTCGTCCACGTTCAACGGGTGCCCCAGCATCCAGTGAAAGTCCTGCAGCATCAGGCCCGACGCCGAGGCCGCCCTGAACACCAGCCGTGAGAGGCGGGCGTCACAGCCAAAGAGCAGCACTGGGCCAGCCAGCTCCTTGAACTCCTCCAAGTGCTGGCGGAGGTAGCGGGCGGCGCCCGGCTCGTCCAGGTAGCTCAGGTCCAGGATGGTTCTCAGGAAGAGGTCAGTGTTGCTGGTCCAGAAATCCAGGAAGCCAGAAACGTCCCAGGCGTGGCACAGCACCAGGGTGATCTCGTGCCAGTCGTTGGTCTGCAGGACGCTGTCCAGCACGTCCACCAGGGTCTCCATGGGGCTCTTCCGGTCCATGAGCAGGTGGAAGGGATTCTGCAAGCCCAGAGATGACGAGTGAGATTTACTTATTGGTCTTTATATTAGTGGCAGCTGAAATTGGGGGCCCCACTGCGCTAGGCGCTGTACGTACCTATAAGATATGGCTGTACTGTAATCAGGGGGTGCGACAGCGGCTCATGTGGACACACCAGAAACTCAGTGTCATCTAGAGGCATTTCTCCTCCTCTGCCCTTCTACTGAACTTCCCTCCCAAAGATCTCAGAGCTTCCCTCCTGGCCATTAGGTAAGGGAGACATGGGGATCATTTCCTCCCACCACTAAAGTGCAGCTACCTCAGGAGTGGAACGCAGCAGCTGTTTAACAGCTGCCCAGAAAGGCTGCCCCGCCGGTTAGGACAGGAAGGGCCAAACTGAGATGAAGTTACAAGAGGAACTTTAGGGAGGCAGCGTTTAATGACCGAGGGAACTGGGGTCACCATGCTAAAAAGGACCAGGGTATGCCCAGCGCCCCCTCATGCCGCATGAGGGTACTGCGGGCACTGCTGACCCTGTTGAGTCTTCCACACTGCTTCCTGCAGCACAGTGCCCCCTAGCGCCTGTGGCCTTGGGGGCAACACAGCACTCAGGAACAGTTGCTTCTGGGAACTCATGCAGCCTGGACCTCTTGTCCCACCTGCTCATGGCGGTGAAGTGAGCCTTACCACAGGACTAGGAGGGTGCCTCTGTCTCCAAACGGGGTGGACAAGTTATTTGCAATTGATGGGGGGAGGGAAGGCTCCTGTGAATTCACCATGGGGGAGGGGTCTGGTGTGTCGACTGGCTATTCTGGGGCATGGAGGGCAGTGGTCTCTGCTGGGCTCTGTCCCATTATCCTATGGCCTTTGGACCGGTGGCTTTGCGTGCATTTAAATCTAAAACGACACCCGGGAATAAAACCCGCCACAGCGCAGGGTCTGCTTCCTCTCGGAGACCCCCTATCCCAAGCTCCTGCTTGCACCTGGGACCCTGCCTGGGCTGATCATAAACGACGCTGCTGCAGCCGGCCCTGACTCACGCCAAAAATAAAACTCCAGTCAATTCACAGAGGAAATTGACAAGGAGGCGAGTGGCCAGGAGAGGGCACCAAATCCAAGAGATCAGTGGGAAGGCTTCAAAGAGGAGAAACAGTTCCTCAGGGATTCTGGCTCTGCTCCCAGTCACACTAAAGGGGTGTGGGTGGAGGGGGTGTCGCACACTTTGCTGGATATTTGGGCGCCGTCGTCAAAGTGGGAGCTGTGCAAGGAGGACCCCTCACATGTGCCCACAGAGTGTTCGAGCATATGCTGAGATGCAGCTGCGTCTGGGGTGGAACTCGGCTGCTGTTTAACAGCAGACAGCAACACTGCATAAGCGTTTAGGGCAGGAAGGGAAGGATCCAGCATCCAATTAAAACTGCCGAAGGGAAGTTAGGGGGGTAGAATGGAAATGCCTAATGCAGCACGGACCCAGAGCAGCGATATCTCTCTCTCTCTCTCACACACACACACACACACACCATTATCCAGATCCCTTCATAAAAAGTTTTAAAGAAAATTCTAATTTCATCACTTCCTGTGCGGGGTAAATTCAGCCAGGAGCACTGGGCAGGATGTTAACTTCATCCCCTTACACAGATCAGGGAGCTTCACCCTGGGAAGCGACTCTTCTTCCGTACACCAGGTGGAAGCTGAGCTGTAAATGCACCCTCACACTGCATGATCATTAACTATTGAATGATCAGGGCTCTGCTGTGCCAGGCATTAAGAACATAAGGAATGGCCAGACTGGGTCAGACCAATGGTCCATCTAGCCCAGTATCCTGTCTGCCGACAGTGGCCAATGCCAGGTGCCCCAGAGGGAATAAACAGAACAGGCAATCATTGAATGATCCATCCTCTGTCGCCCATTCCCAGCGTCTGGCAGTCAGAGGCTAGGGACACCCAGCGCATGGAGTTGTCTTGGCTAATAGTCATTGATGGACCTATCCTCCGTGATTGTTCAGACAGGCCCAGAAGAGCTTAGAATCTAAATCACCAAGATAAAGGAAAGATCATGCCTAGTTTACAGATGGAGAAACTGAGGCACAGAGCGGTCAAGTGACTTGTCCAAGGCCAGTCAGGGAGTCGATGGCAGAGGAAGGACTCAATCCCACAGCCATGGAGGCCCAGCCCAGCAATCAATCCACAAGACCTGCTTTCCTCTTGCTCTTTACCCACCCATGTTCACACCCCTTAGAGGGGCATGACTGGAATGCAACAGAACATGGTCATTTAAAGACTCAAATCTGCAAGGCACTAAGTGCCCCTACTTCCAGTGGAGCTCCAAGTGATTCTGAGATGTTGTTTGGTCAAACCCATCCATAGCTCATACCCACAATATAAGGGAAGGGGAGGAGAAAAAACTTCTCTCTTGTGATATATTGGAAATGATGTTAAAATTACAAGCTATCCCTTTAGGTGTTGGGGATTTCCTGGTTCTGCTTGCAGGCTAGGGGGCTCTGTAGGAAAGCATGCCAGCTTGGTTTCAGCAATTAGTCTGCAGAGAGCCAGCCTAGAGTGAGGTGGGGTGAGTTGTGCCGCTCTGTTTTAGGGAGCAGCCTGCTTTGTCTCTCTCTGTTTTTAGGTTCTTTTGTGTTATTGTTCTGAATTTTAAGAACTAAAGTCTTGCGATGTTGCGACCTTCCAGCAAGAGGATTGTATGGTTTTATGGAACTTCTCTGCGTCTGTGCTGGGAACATAACAGCATTGATCTACACCTCCATTTACACCTTTAGAGACCAGGCAGAAGGGAGCCAGCTGTCGAGACGGCTCTCCTTCAGAAGCTAGTAGTCTGGTCTCAGTCTCTGAACAGGAACTAGCACTGATGTCAAGCCTGCTGCACGGGAGGGAGAGATCAGTAAAGAAACGGTCAGAAAGAAAGCAGCCAGATCCAAGAATTAGGGATTATTCCCAGTGATAGTGAAGTAACCAGGGCTTGGTGTGGTTGGTACATTTCACTCCAGCTCATACCCACTCTCTCTATAGATACCCACATCAGGCAGTGGAGAGATTACGTGGCTAGAGCAGGAGGATGGTACCAGGACTCCTGGGTTCCATTCCCAACTCTAGGAGGAGAGGAATCTAGTGATTAGAGAAAGGGGAGTAGGCACCAGAACTTCTTGAGTCTGTTCTCAGTTCCAGGAGGAGAGTCAAGTCTAGTGGTTAGAGTGGGGTGGGAGGATCGGGCATCAGGACTCCTGGGTCCTGTTCCCAGCTCTGCCCACAGCTTGTGGTGTGACCTTGAGAAAGCATTCCAACCTCTCTTCGATCCTCAGTTTGTAGGGATAATACTGCACCAGGACTGCTGGGAAGCCTAACGTGAAGGTGGCAAAGCAAAGCTCTTAGAGTTCCTCGAATGAAGAGGGCAAAATATTTGTGTAAGCAAGAGGCCAGCCTGGTCAGCCGTGGGAGCTTGGTTTGCCTTTACCAGGTACCGCCGGTGCTCTCTGTACTGCACAGACATACCAGAATATGGTGCTGCCCCAGCTAGCCTGGGTCTAAGCGCTTAGAGCTTAGACCCAGGGTTCTATCACTGGCTGTGCCATGCCCCAGAGAATTTACAATCTAAATTAAGTACAATATGGACAGGAAGATACATACAGGGGGGTCTAGGATTTTGTTCATAACTATATCTATGGAGAAGCAGTGTGGTTTACAGGCCCAGGACTCAAGATCATATCATAGAATCTCAAGGTTGGAAGGGACCTCAGGAGATATCTAGTCCAACCCGCTGCTCAAAGCAGGGCTAATCCCCCACTTTTTTTTTCTTTTTTTGCCCCAGATCCCTAAATGGCCCCCTCAAGGATTGAACTCACAACCCTGGGTTTAGTGGGCTAACGCTCAAACCACTGAGCTATCCCTCCCCCCATGAACAGTGTGTGCTGGGTCATCATCCGAGACTTGCAATGCCGGCTACAAAAGCGCCATGCAAATGCCTGTCCTCACTTTCTGGTGACATTGTAAACAAGACAAGGGCAGCATTATCTCCTTGCACATCATTCTGTAATATCTCAGTAAACACCATAAACAAAGCCTCTTCGAAGCTTCCAACACCAGCAGGGCTTGCTTTGCAAGTTATCCTTATCAACAAGCATATTGATTCAAACATGTAATGGTTAAAGTGAGGTTTGCCTGGGTTCTATCCCCAGCTCTACCTGCTGTGTGACCTGAAATAAGTTTCTTAGTTTTTCATGCCTCAGTTTCCCCTCACCCTTTGTCCGTCGCATCTATTTAGACTGTAAGCTCTTCTGAAGCACAGACTGTCTCTCACTGCACATCTAGATCTCCAACAGCCAGTGATGGGACGCTAGGTGGGGAGGACTTTGAGTTACTCCAGAGAATTCTTTCCCAGGTGTCTGGCTGCTGGGTCTCACCGACATGCTCAGGGTCTAACTGATCCCCAGATTTGGAATTGGGAAGGAATTTCCCCCCGGATCAGATTGGCAGAGACCAGGGGGGAGGTTTCACCTTCCGCTGCAGCATGGGACATGGGTCGCTTGCAGGTTTAAACTAGTGCAAATGGTGGATTTGAAGGCTTTAAACTGTGATTTGAACGTCACGGACTCAGCCAGAAGTTAGGTGTCTATTTCAGGAGTGGGTGGGTGAGGTTCTGGGATGTGCAGGAGGTCAGACTAGAGGATCGTGATGGTCCCTTCTGGCCTTTAAGTCTATACAGCATGTAGCAGCACTATGGTGACCAGACAGCAAATGTGAAAAATCGGGACAGGGGGTGGGGGGTAATAGGAGCCTATATAAGAAAAAGACCCAAAAATCGAGACTGTCCCTATAAAATCAGGACATCTGGTCACCCTAAGCAGCACCTCTGGGCTCGAGTGTAATAGAAATAAATAAATATCCCGATAGTTCCCAGAGCTCAGATATCCTATATGCGTAAATAGTAACATCAACTCCACGCAAAGAAAAATTAGACCCCTGTCCAAATCGACCTGCATCAATTGGCTTCCCCTTGGGTCCTAGGTCACTTTTTACCCTCCCTCTGCGTTGCATTCCCGTCAGCCCACGGAGGCTGCAGGAAAAGGTTTCCGAATCAAGAGAATGCCAGGGCATTAATAAAGCAGCGATGCTTACAGCAGAGTCATTCCTGTAGCATCAATAAAATTCACACACACACACCCCACCTCCTCTGCTTTACAAAGCCTTGTGTGTGATGGAAATAATTCACCATAATAAAAGCGAGAGAACAGTGGGCATGGGAGGCAGGCAAAGATGAGGGCTGAGATAGAGGAGAGCTGAGTGGCGGGCCTGTTTCTTGTTGTGATGCGTTATCGCAGGGTAAGGTCTGGCTATGGCGCCACACTAAAATAGATTCCTCCTGAGAGCACAAACTCTGCTGTTTGCGGGGTAACTGACCGACTTTACATACAGCTCCTGTGGAGATGCAGCCACCTCTGGGGTGGGAAGCAGCAGCCAGCACACAACACTGGGGACATTTAGGCCAAGGGCATAATCTTACAAAGAGCGCCTGGGGATCGGTGGTTAAGGTCTCATCTGAAAGGCCCTTGGATTGTCAGTACAGATATTTACAGCCCTGCGGGGATCTGCCTGCTGACTTTATACTACAAACACCAGCATGTTATCTAAACCCCTTCCTCACTTGAACCTGCCTCGTGGCAAGAAGCCTGGAACACGGTGCTTCTTCGTGTTACATAAACTCACACCCAGCACTAAAGCCACGAGGATCAGGAACGCAGGTGCCCTAAAGTGAACTTCTCCTTCGCACGGGGGGCGTTTTCCTCCAGAACCCCGCTCCCTGCCCCCTCCCGCTCCTGCAATTAATACTGCTCTCCCGCATGTGCCTGGGGGGGGTGGGGAAGGACCTGGGAAGGAGGCTGGCCTGGCTTGCGAATAAAGCGACCCCGAACTATAAATATTCCCCCTGATCGATGGGTCTGAACTTGGCTGTGATTAAACCTCAAAACCACTGGGACCTTCTAGGTGGCTGAAGTATTGACCAGCCCTTCCGAGTCATTCCAGAGACAGGATCGAGCTGGGGCAAGGCTCCAGGCGGGAAGGAAGCGCAAGGTAGCCAGGAGAACAGAAAGCAGAGCCTCCAGGGACCCCTCCAGGCCCTCCCCGGCCTCCTTGCCCACCCAGACACGCTCCAGGGTGGCAGGCCCAGGGGAACAGGCTGCCAGTTGCAAGTGCGGATTTGCAGCCAGGAGTCTCTTCTGCTCCTTTGCATACAGAGCAGATTTCCCCCCCCCCCCCCTAAAAATAGTCCCTACCACAAGCCCTCCCCCAGCTGCAGTGCTGCTGTTGGACACCCCGAACTGCCCCCCCTCCCCCCAGGCTTACAGACAACCAGGGCTCATGCTGGGGAGGAGGAAAAGGTCCAACTGCAGCTTGCACTGGGAGTTGGAGGGGCTGGATTCATTGGGCAAGGAGCCCCCCACCCCCCCCCAAACCCCCTCCCCCCCGCCAGGGGAATTACTCCAGGAGGGGCGGGGGCCCCCCCCCCCCCCCAGCTGGCCTAGCCCTTGTGTGGCCAAGGAGCCCCACCAGCTGCAGAGCGCCCAGGGATCGGCCCAGCCCTGAGCCAAGGGACCAGCCAGACCCCCCCCCACACCCCCACTTGTTGCCCAGCCGAAGCTGCTCCGGCGGGGCAGGGGCGCAGCGACTCCCCCTTACCTGGGTGCCGAAGGGCAGCCGCCGCTCCATCTCCAGGACGCTGAGGAAGGGGATCTCCAGGAAGGCGGAGAGGAACTCCAGCTGGAGCAGCTCCTCCCGGGACTGGGGGAAGGCCAGCACGGCCGCCACCTTTTGCACCACCAGCGCCTGGCACAGCCAGCGAGCCAGCGACGCCGGGTCCCGCTCCCGGGGCGCCCCCGGCACGATCTCCAAGCTCAGGTTATAGGGGAACCAGGTGGCCCGGCTCGCCCTGGCCAGGGCGCTGCGCACCCGGCCCTGCGCTCCCCCCAGGGGCAGCAGCGCGCCCAGGCGCACCGTGTGCCCGACCCTGGCGAGGATGTGGCAGGGCTGGGGGTGCCCCTGGCAGGGCGCCGGCAGGAGGCTGCCCGCCACCCCCACGCACAGCCAGAGCGCCCGCAGAAACTCCATCGGAAAGTTTGGGTGCCCCCCGGCGCCCCCCTGGCCCTGGGTGGGCGGCCGGCGGGGGGGGCTAGGGTGGGGGAGAGGAGGCGGCGGGCGCTGGGGAGGAAGGAGTCCTGGGTGCCGGAGGAGGAGGAGGAGGAGAGGGGGCATGAGGAAGGCTGGGAGAGCGGAGGAGCTGCTGGGATCTCCAGGCAGGGCTGCCATGGAGCGTCTCTGGCAGCAGGGGCAGCAGAGGCACCAGGAGACAGAGAGCAGCTTGCATTGGCTGCGGGGGGGGGGTGGGGATGGAGGGAGGGGGGCAATCATAGCAAGGCAGGGGAAGGGGGTTGAAGATGCCAGGGGAGCTGGCTGCTGGAGGCAGGAGAGGCCGAAGGGAATCCAGTGGCGAGGGGAGGCTGGCAGAAAAATGCCCCCTGCCCTCCTCCGGCCCAAGTGCCCTCCTGGAGATGCCCCCCCCTCCACAGGTTTCAGAGTAGCAGCCGTGTTAGTCTGTATCCGCAAAAAGAACAGGAGTATGGCTTTGCCAAGGGGTGGTGCGCAAATGCCAACGATCCTTAGCACCCTTTGCCGGGCACCGCTGGCCACTAGCAAATGTCTCAGTGAAGTTCAGAGGCCAGGCTGGCAAAGGGTGAGGGGATTGGGCGGGAGGGGGAATTATTTAGTCTCTGGCCCCTGATGGGATTTGTCTGGAGAAACCTACAATAATAATAATCATTAATAACCCGGTCTGCTTCTTCCTCTAGGCTTATCATTGTTTAACAGGAGAATGCGGATCCAATGAAAACTAAGGGCCGGATGCGGCCCCCAGGTTCCTAAAGGAGAGGCAGTCTTGTTGAGTGCTTAGAGCCACGGCTGGGCAATAGGAAACCCGTGTCCTAGTCCCGACCCTGCCACTGATGCACTGTGGCACTAGCCCCCCCCCTGGGCCTCGGTTTCCCCATTTGGAAAAGGAAGGCGGTGGTGCAGCCCCACCTTCCCGACGTGCTTTGAGAGCGACGGGGTCTCAGGGCTATGGAGCTGCCCTCTGGGTTCCCATGTGTTACCCAGAAGGCTGAGACCCCCTGGGCACTAGTGAGGCAAAGTCCACTCGCCTTTTAAGTAAAATCTCCCACAGCTGGTGCAGCTTCCCCTGTGGTAGCAATGGCAGGGGAACGAGCATAGAGAGGGCACAGGCATTTTCACCAGCGTGTCCTCTTGCCCTGCTCAGAGCAGCCTGCCGGTAAGATTGTGCCCGTTTAACTCTTACGTCTTAAAAAATGCTAACAAATCCCTAGGCACCTAGGGCGTCACAGCTCTCCCTGTGCTGCTGACCAGGGCCATTTGGAGCCACCAGCAGCAGCTGGGATGGAACCCACAGCCTTCTAGGCACAGGGCCTAGGACTTGAGCCAAAGGAGAATCTCTGTTAGCAGGGAGGTGTCTATGACACACAGGCGAACAGTTCAGATTTCATCCACTAGTGGGCAATATTGCACACAGCAACACTAGCTAGCTCCTTGCAGCATTTATCATTGAGAGAGAGGAGATGCCTGGTGCTTACCAGATTTCTGCCTTCATGAACCCGAGTATTTATCAGTCAGGAAAAACCAACCAACCCTGGCCTTCTTTGAGTCCTATTGGACCCAGAGCCTTTGGTTTGATTTCCTTGGGACCTATTGAGGACTGGCTCCTTCCTCTACATTTTATTTGGAAATCATTCAGTGAGTGGTTCAGTTACCTCCAACTACGCGCTGCCCCTTCATTGTACTCACATCACCTTGTATAACACACGGGGCTCACCATGCAACCCCCTCAGCCCCAGCCCAGTGTGAAGACATGCTCCCCCAGCCCACGCCGAGCTACACAACTCACAAACCACACATGCATGCACCCACACAACCCCTATACAACCCAACCTGCAAACACGTGCCCACGCCAAGCTACACAACTCAAACCACGCATGTGTGCACCCACACAACCCCTATACAGCCCAACCTGCAAACACGCACCCACTCTGAGCTACACAACTCACAAACCACGTACGCATGCACTGCATGACTCACATCACCCAAACCCCGCACAACCCAAAGCGCACGCGCACACTTTAACACAACCCAGCGCACCCGCTCCTTCCCCGGGCGTCCGCCCACTCATCTGGCACAACCCGCTCCGCCTCCTGCCATGCAACACAAACCTTCCACGACTGCACACGCCTCACACGCTGGCCAACCCTTGACACACTCCACTGTCCACGACTCTCAGTCACGCCCCTGGGCAATCCATATGGCAACACACACCGAACCCTGCACAACCCACAGTGCATGCGTGACCTCAGCCCAGCCCCATAGCAAACCCGCCCGGCTCGCACGCACACGTACCAGCACAGCTCCCTTTGTCTCGCCGGGCCCAGAGGTGCTGCAGTAGGGGTCACTCTTTCACACTTCATTAGGCATTCCCTTGGCCTTCACTGTGATAATACCCAGCCTGGGGAAAGGGCTGAAGGAGATTCAGACCATAAATCCAGAGAAATTCCAGGAGAATTGTCACTGTCTTTTAATAAGCAGAGCCCCCCCTCCCGGCCTGCCCGTCATCTCCTCCACTGCCTTTCCCAGCCGTGCCGGCAGCGTGTGTGACCTGCATGGCAACATGGGGCCTTTTCGATAGGCACGGAGCGAGGTATGAGGCCGGAGCCGTGTCCCTGTCAGCGAACAACTATTCAAGAAAAAGCAACGTGCCCAGCCTGGCCCCGTGTTCACAGGCCGGGCCTGAGGGTGGACCGAAAGGGTTGATAGCTTGGCATTTTGATACCTTTTACAAACGGAAGCTTAGCGGCCCCACTGCGAGGGAGCTAAAGCAGGGTTGTGGGTCCAGATTCCCGATGGTCTGTAGGCACCTAACCCCCATTTCAGTGAGGTCCTGCCCCAAAGAGCTCAAGGCTACATAGACCAAACAGACAAAGGTGGGAGGGGAAACTGAGGCACAGAGCGGGGGAATGATTTGCCCAAGGTCAGGCAGCAGAGCCAGGCCTGGAACTCAAGTCTCCTAGATGCCAGTTCAGTGCCCTAGCCCCCTGGACGGCCCTGCTGCCCCAGTGATGGATGACCCCATGACTATGCAGCTCTGGATTTAATGGAGGAGAAAAGGGAGGAATAAACTTGTGCAGGTGACCCCCTAGGATACAGCCTAGCGTTTTACCGCTGCCGGCAACTTACATTTCTGGTGCATCATCCCACGCTCGCCTGTGACTATATACAGTCGTCATTTCAGCCATGGCTGCAGTGCAGCCACCTCTGGGGTGAAACCCTGCAGCTGCTTAACAGCGCACAGTGCCGCTACATAGCTGTTTAAGCCGGAAGGGAATATCTTCTCCTGCTGCGATTGCCAGGCGAGGGCGGGGGGGGGGATCTTTAGGACACGCAAGCTAATCCCCCTGCTCTTGAGAGACGTGCTATGGGATCACTTCTGTAGCCCAGCTGAATGACGACACCCTCAGCCCTACACGGGGGTTAGCACTCAGAGGGGAGCGCAGAGCCCGCACACCTCTCCGCAGCACCTTGTGGTCTCCCCTCCCACGGGGCAAGACAAGGCCAAATGCTGCTTATCTCAGGAGGAAATCTAAGAGGATTCCCAGTAGCTGCGGCACGATAATACTGAGCTAATAAATGGCTAATACAATTAAAATAACCCAGGCATTAGCCAGCCAGACGGCTGTGGCCCTGGGTCCTTCAGATGGCGAATAGGGCACAGGCAGGAGGCCAGGGCCACCCAGTTCAGTCTGGCTCAGGGCATTCTCTGGGCATTCTCTGGGCACGGCCCCTGCTGAGCCTGCACTCACCACAAAATCCATCCCCCGAAGACAAACACCAGCTGCCAGCAGAAAGGGAAGAACATCTATTAAAGTAATAACCAAAAAACCCCCAAACCAGCCAAGTAGCAGCTGGTGCAAAATATTGATCATCAGACAAATGGAATGAGTGAACGCGAATGAATTCCTCCCGGGCGTGATAGTGGGGGAGCTCAAAGGGGAGAGCAGGAGAAGGAAACCTTTTGAAGGCCTAACGAGACCAGCCCATGCAGTGTCACACTGGAGCAGTCAACCAGCTGGGAGATGGTCCCTCCCCCACAAATGGATATAAAGCAACTGATAATGAGATTAACAATCCAAGGGGCAGCGTGGCCAGTTCTCTCTTCTTGGCGGATGTTTTTTTGAGTGAAGGATGGAGCGGCTTGGCAGGGGGACCTGGCAGGAGCACGGGGGATGAATTTAAGGCGTGGGCAGCCACTCAGAATGCTGGCTCCTCTCAACCTGCCGCTCAAGGCTAGGAGGGGATGGCTGGGCAGGCTAAGCTAAGTCTGCAATGGCTACACGCCCACAGGTCCAGCTCCCAGCCATGGCGAACACAGCAATCGATGGGTGCACGATACTAACACTTCCATTCACATGAGACCCTTAATAGCAATGAGCCGGCTCTGGGGCCCCACGGCTCCTCTGGACTGTAGCGGGAGCTGTGAGTGCTCAAATCCTTGGACAAATCAAGCCCAGGGCTGCCGCCTCTTCTGCAGAGGCTCAGGGGCACAGTAAAGCTTGATGCCAGAGCTTTCCTGCGCCAAAAGCACAGGCCCCCTCCCACTTTACCTAAACGAGAATCCCCATTTGGTGTTAGCAGTATAGGGCTTATGACACACAGTTGAGCCGTTCTGATTCCATCCAGCAGAGGGTAGCTGGGTGCATGCTTTTGTGTGTGCATGCATGTGCGCACACACACACACACACACACTCTCTCTATATATATATACATCTTCCAGCCTAGACTCTACATTTTTGAGCCTTACTGTGTCCAAGGAGGGCCCAACACAAAAACCTTCCATCCCTTTTAATTTTTTAATTTTGGGGGGTTAAAAATGTTTCCCTGATTTCCCTTCCCACTTTATTAAAAAACAATTGACGTATCTGTAAACCCATGGGATTCTTTGTTTGTTTTTTGTCAAAGACAGGCAGCTGGAAATGACCCTTGCTCTGTGCTCTGCCCTTGTCCATTTCACCTTCCAGAGCGTCTTTTACTGTCACGTTGCTTCATGCTGTTCCGCTGTAATTCCTGGAGACAGAT